>NC_090794.1:8560000-8722500 GCF_040054535.1 Antennarius striatus
AATTTCAGAATGTGACCTGGCACTGGAGAGCTGCCAGTTCAACTCCTGAGCACCTCCTAGGCACCATTGAGAAAGGCACCGTCCCCATACAAGCGGTACATTTCTCCCTCTTCTTCTTCTTTTAAAAGGATATGACTTAAAACGCTGTCCAAGTCAGCGTTCAGGCTTCACCAAACCTATGCTGCAGCCTCAGCATCACAAGTCTCAAGTCTACATATCAACGCAAAACATCATTTGTGGAAGCATCTAATTAAAGGATCTTCATGCTGCAATCAAGTGAAATCATTCCTACAAAAACAAAAGAATCACATAACCATATTTTAAAATTTTAGAGCAGATTAAGTATTGTTTGAGCTTTAATCTTCCTTCAATAAGACACGTCTCTACGTCATTTTCATGATTTAATCAGTTGGGGTTGTACATAAAGGGAAGTGCAGGTCTTATCAATACCCAAATATCTATATTAAAGGACCACTGTCACCAGCTTCCAGTAAGTTTAGTTTAGCATAAATACAGGAAACATAGGGAATAACAGTCATCGCAACAGATATAGGTTTATTCCTGATTTGTTTTCCCTGCTGATTATACTAAGACAAAGTAGACACGGCATTTATATTATTGCACTTTCAAAGCCCTTGAACAGAGTCAATCCAGCGGTTTCCTCTTGTTTAAGACTTGTTAAGTCGAGTCAACCAGGCTTTAGCTGTGGTGTCATTTTTCTCATAGAGTCACAACCTCATTATCAATCTTTTCATATGCCTTTTGGCAGGAAAAACAAAAAAAACCACGCGCTTCAGTTTAATTGGCCGTTCCAAATTGCCCATAGGTAATGCGTGTGTGCTTGTCTGTGTCTCCGTGTGGCTCCGCGGTGCACTGGCTTCGCGCCCGGAGTTTCCCCCACCTCACGCCCTCAGTCATCTGGGATAGGCTCCAGCCCCCCGCGACCTGCCGCAGCGGAATGAAACGGAAGAAGATGAATAGATGAAGATTAAAAGAGACACTGAAAAGAGTGAAAGGTCACCAGCATTTAACCTGGGGGTGGGGGGGACAACAAATATGCGTATTGTTCACACAGAAAATACAGTGGTGAGTGTGTGTATGTCTACAATAATACACCATTTCTGAAAACCATCATTAGAACCAGGGAATATGATTCTTATTTTACATGTAAGTGTTTATCCTGGTGGTAGCAGCTTGGATTAAAGCACATTTGAGTCTACACAGATGCTCTCATGTTGCAGTTTGGCAAATCACTCTAATTCTCCCTTTTGCAGAGGTGCACTGACATCAGATGGCCTTCTACAACAATGACAGTGAAGAGGGAATGCCTGAAAGTCCCCACGAATGATTTCACCTAAATAATGATGCCTTTTTACATGCCGGTTGTTTGTCCTTCACGGGGCAATTATTTGAACAATGTGTACATACACTTTTGAGTAGAATTGTGACATATCGTGCCCTGGCTAATGTCTACAGATGCATTAAGATTAAAGTGGTGTTTCTAATGAAGATGGCTGACAAGACCTGAAGGACTTTTCTGTCTCTTATATGGAACTCTTTCTTCTTATGAAAAGATGAATCCTTGCCCTCCTCAAATTATGAAATTGTCCTTCGACCTCAGCATGCCACAGAGTTTCTCATCTTTCTATCAAAGACACTTTCAAGCACATTAAATTCTGTGTTTACTTAAGTAGCATATTGGGTTTTCAGAGTCCTTTATTTTAGGACTGAATAGCTGACCGAGAGGAAAGTGGAGTTTGCTGCTGTCTGAAACAATAACATGCGAATGACTAACTCAATTCCTTTCATTCAATGTTTGTATGAATGCCATGTCTACATACAAAAGTTAATTACAAGAGTTGCACAAGTTTAAAAAAAAATTGCTGTCAGATTAGTTTGTGGTCAATGTGGAGAAGTTCCAGACAATCACACATTTATCTGTTTCTCAACACCTTTTGTAGTACAAATATAGGTCAAATAGCAAGCACACCCTTCTAGGGTACAAAGATTTATTTTTTATTGCTCAAATCATTTTCTGAGCTAGTATAACACATACTTTCATGTTTTCCTAATGTCTTTTAATCATTTTACATCAATATTTTACTTATGCAAGGTTCTTTATGGATGATTTCTCACCTCTTAATAGATCATTTCCATGTTAGATAATGGATTACAGATCAATAAAAAAGTTTGAAAAATGCTCCTTTTATATAGAAAGAAGTTCTTCCCATAGATCACTCCCTGCTATCATTCTGTGTTACAGATTGTCCATTGTCACACGTCAGCTGGCCTACGGCACAAAAGCGGCTCCACCTGTTTGTCTGACAATGTCAGGCTGGCCTGTTGTCTGTTAGAACAGACAAAAGGGGACAATATATACCAACTCTGCCTTATGACACTATTTAAAGAGCATCTTTGACGTCTTTTGATTTGCAAAAATGTGGTTAAGGGTTAACCAACTACTAAATAAACTGTTAAGTCGCATAGAAGGGAATCCAAAAGCATTTAATTTCAGAAAGCATTAATATTTATCACACGGGTGACTTGGACACCCCAAAGAAATGTATAATAAATACTTAAATTAACTGCATATCTAAGTGCAAACACAAAAGTAGCCTCTCATTCACACATATAAAGTAATCAGTGTGCTGGTCAGTCTTAACTCCAGATGTCTTCCATCTAAAATAACAACCAAAAATACTTGCCTTAATTATGTGATAAATAGCTTATTTCTCTCAAGGTTACAGTCCTACTGAACAAGACTTCGGAAAAGGATGGATTAGCCAATGGTGTTTGGATTCTTCATCTTGAAGAGCTAAAGACATAAGAGACTTGTACTTATGCATAATAAATGAAATAATAGCTGCACATTTATAATTTGTAAAATCAAGACAACCATTTGATAACATAGGATACTGAGATTAATCAAATGAAGATTTCAATTGATCCCTTACCACAAAAATGGAGACACAGTGAAAAAGCAGAGAGAAAGAGACACACACACGTGACCATTTCTAATAAAACGCTGGTGAAGGTAAATGTGTGTGAGGAACCTTTGTGCACGGTATGTACTGTACATTTACAGTAAACGTGTGTTTGGAAGCGGATCAAGGTCTAATTATGTGTTCCATATATGTTACCAAAAAAATGTAATTCCCTCTCATGTTCTCTCTCTCACAGGCTGACTCACACACACACATACGCAGACACACACATGCACGTACACACGCACGCACACACACACACACACACACACACACACACACGCACGCACACACACACATGTGAGCACCAAACACATTGCAACGTCCACAGCAGTGTACACACCCAGTGTACTTAGCCCAGGGTGATTCTGGCACAGACACAGAAAGTAAAAGACAAGTAATATCAGCAAAGCAAACTGTCCCTCAGGTCAAAATTGTTCAACATCAGTGGAATACCACAGGAAGTTTCAGACTGACAAGCAGTTGGGTGGAAACTTTTCTCAGTCAGAATTATTAAATGGAGGATATCTGTATGTAAGTTTGATTTATAACATGTGCGTGAGAGTCGGTTTCCCAATTTGTCCCCATGTGTCTTCTCCAAAAAAGACTTGAATGTTAAGATAAACATCTACATTTGAAAATGTTTTAGACATTGATGCGCTTGAAACAACATGTTTAGGCCAGACTAACTCATAAGTATACAGGTTGTTTCCCATGCCAGAAGAAGAAGAAATTTCAAAAGAATATGGTCAAGTGAGAGCCGCTTTGTCACATGGCAATTGACTCCTTTTCTGTGTGCCGTCAAAAAGGAGATTAAGTTGTCAAAATGTGGGTCTTGGTCCAGACTGGTCTTTTGAGTGGATATTCACTGGTCTGATCTCTGCCACTGCTAATAGACAGAGCTCAAAGGGGAGCAGGGAGAACAGAGGAGGGAAAGGGGTAAGAAGGCTTTAGGATCACTTTACCTGGATTCAGCAGTGTGGCGCTGGTGGATTAGTGCCTTGGGCCTCATGGCACGCTAGTCTGCAAACACCCTCATAATACTGTTCTACAGGTTCGCATGCACACACACATGCAGACACACGTTCATTTACAGTGGCCAGTAAACAAGCACTCTCTTGGATTCAAGGTTAATCTTCCATATGCATATCCAATGCTGTGAAATGCATTCTTGTCCTGTCGGTGACTTGACATTCTACAGATGTCGAGTCACCGGACATCTGCAAACAGATGTCCGGTGATCTCTAGAGTTTCTCAGTATCTTAGGTCTGCACATCCCAGATGGTTAATGCCAGAGAAAACAAGTATTCTTAATTCCAGTGGCTTATAAAACTTCTGCACAGATTTTTGGCTCCCGCACAGTTGGGATGCTTCACAGAAACTTTCTTCGACATCCTAGAAGCTTTCAGAAGTCTGTTCCTGGTCTGATATCACCCTGTAAGGTCACTCACTCATCCAGAACTGCAAAACCATAACCCATAAAGGAGAAAATACAGGTTGTTCTTGGCAGGGAGGAGAGAAACCCACCGAAGCTTCATCTCTCTGCCGCCTCTGCCTGCTCTTCCCCCCAGCCGATACCTGATGACTTCTCCATCCGTTTTAATTGGTAATTATTTTGCGGGGTTTAATGCCTTTATTCAGACTGTCAGTGTGGAGTCAGGAGAGGAGGATTAGGTGCCCCAGGGGGACGAGACACTGGCACGGCCAGGACAGCTCATTTTTACACGGGCAGGGGAGGAGGACAGCTCATCTTTGATCCGGTTGGGGCTTCGCAGGCCAGAGGGGTGACAGCTGCACTTTCTTTAGCCCACATTTGAATTTGAATTCTATCTTAGGATGCAGCGCGCCACGGACTTGGCAGGGCAGTGGGGTAATCTGCTCGGCACAAACGCCCGGGCCTTTTCTTCCTGTGTGCCCTCGCAGAGATTGGAGTAATTAAAGTTAAATGGAATGCATTAAAAACTCACTTGTGCCGAGGCTGTGGCGGCCGTGCCAACAGTGAATGGGCTGGGGCTGTCCTTTTACGCTACTCTAATCCTGCGGAATATATGTGTGTCCCGTGACTTTGATGCTTTACTACCAAAGCATCGGAAACGGCTACCAGTGGAGCTACAACTGACTGTTGGCTTTCACCTCAGAAGAACATCTTGGAGAGCAAATTCAGCTGGATTCTGACATTGGCAGGGCATTGGATGGAATCAGCTCAGGAAGGCTATTAGGACGTTCCAGACTCACATGTCACTCCTAAATTGCTACACTTTGATGTACGGTCTATTTAAATAGCACACACTGCCTTACTCCTGACCTGTGGTGAAATTTTGAGTGAATCATGACAGGCTGTCCGCAGCACTTAAGAAACTTGTTCTGTCAATTGTTCTACAAAAGCTTGGCCTTTATATGAAGAACAGCTTTCCATGCCAAAAAGATTTGGCTCTCAACCAGTGCAACTTTGCAAAAGAGGATGACACTCCCAGTTTTCCGCCATCTTGACACGGACAGTAATTGGAACAAAAGACAATTCTGCACCTATAGCCATAGGGTGGGAACTAGACCTGTTCTTCAAAGTGATGTCAACAGACTTGAGGAATCAGACACAAAGGTAATTGCCGACATCTTTCATTTGGGAGGAATGTGGACAGAGAAAGATTGGGGTGTGCTACAAAGCTATCATCATAATCTATCCCTGGCATTGTTTGTGATTCTCAAGCCCTTCTAATGAGAGGAGATAGGACAGGGAGGAACATAAGGGTGCTTGAGGACTGAGTTCAAGGGAGTTTCATAAAAGTGCTCCAAGAAATAGAATAAATAAAGAACAGAAAAACACTAAAGGGAAAGACGACTCACAAATCAATAAATCAGTCATTTAGTTCCACTACAAACAGTGATTAACACAGTTTTCAGATTTCAAGTTAAATGCCAACAAACAAAATCACATATTTATCTGATCTCTGTATGCTATAACAAATGTTGCATTTAAGTGCGCAGGGGACCAGTAGGAACATGTATGACAACAGACATCCCACAATCCATCCCTGCATTATGACTTTTCATACAACAGGATTTTTCTGTTTGGTAAAAGGGTTGTTGTGTCCTGATACTTTGACATACAGCCTCTTTACAAAATGCTGATTTAGCCTTAAATTCACTACATACAGTCAGCCTCAAAACAGAACCTTTTTGTGTAAACATAAGTATTTTCAGTAAACAAAATTCTATATCTGTTTATCAAAAATGCCATTATTTCAAACACTATCAATATCAAATGCCTTAAACAACTCTGAATACCTGCAGCATCTCCTTATGGCATCAATATTATGTAACTGGATTACTCTATTAAAACTACGTAGAAGAAGGAAGACAAACTGTCTGGGGTCAGCACAAAGGTAAATCCTAACTTTAGCCAACTGATGCGATCATCTGTCTTATTGGTCAAAGCGGCTGTCCGTAGTTTTCAAGATTGTCTTGTGTGCATTTAACAATGAGTACCTGACCTAGTGCCTTACTGTGACAACACCGCAGAAACTTCCTGCAACCTATGCAAAGCTAGATGACTGTAGTCTCATTAAATATATAGATGTGCAAAGAATGTTTGCTGCCAATGACTATATTGATAATGGGTGATGATATAGTTCACCATAACTAACATATTCATGTTGATGTGCATTGATAATGTGAAGAATTTCTTTTAAGAACTCTGCCAAGGAATAGGCCTGTCTGGAATTTTGACTAGCTTTCTTTAGGTCGTCCACTAGTTTGATGTATAAATACACTTTAAAAGCACACTTTGATCAAGTGCTATGCAAATAAAAGTTGATCGATTGATTGATATTTCTACACTTTAAATTTTTATATTTCTAAAAATACTGCCAAAGATCATGAAATGATACTTCAACAGAAATTCTTAACACAATCAGTTTATCTCCTTTGTTGCCTGCAATACTTAGCATCAAGCACGTAAATTGGATTTTCAAGACAGCTGATCTGACGGCGTCTTCGGGCAGATTTAATGAAAGAACAGTAAAGAATGGTGACGCAGACGGGGGTGAACCCAAACCAGACAGAGAGGCAGACAGATGAAGAGAGAGCAAAATACTTATTCACAGTCCATACACATTTATCACAGTGATTCCTGTCATGTATGTCTTATCGTAGAGATGTGTCCACAGGTACATCTGGACATTTCACCTGCAAGCCAAGATCTTAGCATATATGCAATGCATGTATCATCTGTATTGCAGCAAAATCAAGGAAATGTTCCATGATTACAATCATACTGCTATTGTCTGTAATAAACAGGCAAGCTGGTGCTTCTCTAGAGGAGACATTGAAGTGCTTGTACACTTAAAAGTGAAAAGAATCCCTGAATAACTAATTAAAAAGCATCTGAATACCAGTATAAGACCTTGGTTTATACTTTTGCGGATTTGATTAGTGGTGATTTGTCTATTCGCTGACAGATGCTTGATGTTGGCAAGATAAGGGAAAAAAGCCAAAGCTTTTGGCTGAGAAGCCCTATTATTCATGGGCAGCAGTTGAGTGTGTATTTCCATTAGATGTGTGAAGGCCTCTAAGGTCTAAGAATGCGCTTTAATAGATACCTGTCAAATGTAATTAACTATGTTTTTCCTATATCATACGCTTTCCCATTGCCTCCAGCCAGAGGCTCCTGTGTGTTTGTGTGTGTATACAAGTACACATGCATATGTGTGTCTGTGTGTGAGAGAGACAAGAGTCTGTCTCAGCGCCTTTTGCCACCCAGCGATTGGAGACAGTTTTAATTGCAGCATGACAACCACAAGAAAGGACCAGAAGCCCCATAAAAGCCAAAGCAAGCTGGCAGCAGTCTCACAGTGGAAAGCTAGCCATGCCATAATTGCAGGTAAAAAGACCTCTAGCACTGTAGCTCAGCACCATGTTTATTTGACACCAATCATGCAGCTATGCAGGTATTCCAACAATAACGTGCTCTGTCCTGACAGGACTGAGGTGTCTCCGAGGGAAGACTTGGACATCGTCGGTAAGGAATGTCTTGTGGCATGGGGACTGAACCCTTGTCAGAACATGAAAGTGTGCAGAGAGACCTTGATTTTAAAGAGCCAAGATGAATCCACCAGGGCAAGTTACATTGTTCCCAGTCAGAGACGAGCCCCGCATGGCATCAATAATTCATTTTACAAGATTCTGCCTCCAGTGAGCAGGTCAATTTAAATGTTTTGATACCCACATCCAAGAATGTGAGACAACTATACACGCTGAAGACATATTAGGAAAGTTAGCGACACAGAAAAGGAATATGTTCCTCTCTCAGCTGAAGCAGAGGTAAAGCACCTGTCCTAATTCAGGCAGTGAGTTTAAGATACACCAGGTTCTTTTTATTGTAGATGTAGAGTATCAGTTTTATATGAGTGAAGCAGTGTTTAATGACTGTATGCCTGATGGCACACACATGTAGCCTGGCTTATAGGAGGAGCAGGGCTCCCTTTCAAATTTGCAAAGGGTGCTATGAGGAGGCTCCTGGCTTAGAACAGTGAATACATATAAAATAATGTGCTGTAATCTTTGCATATATTTATCATATTTAAATCCACGATGTTTTAGGCAATTCATAACTTTAGCACTACTTAAACCATCCTTCATCTCAAAGGCAGATATTTATCCTTTTACCTGCCAATAAACTACACCCATCTACAATTTAGGTGATTTTTGACTCAAAATGTATGATGAACTGAAAGAGCTGATGTTCTTTTATGGGATTTTCTGCTTCTCAGAGTGTATATTTGTGTTTATTTGTATGACCTTAAACCTCTAAAGCAGTAAAGTGCAACATACAAATAGTAAAACCATTCTCCTGCAACATGACTACACTGATAATTTTGCAGTTATGTTACATAGGTAAGGTTTTCAATGCTCTTAGTATTGGAGTGGTTTCACGTGGAGTTAGCAGTTTTACTTTGGTTACATATCTTAACCTTTTTCCCATCACTGTTAATCATGCCAGTACTTTAGTAATGCAAATCAAAAGCATTTTAGTGACACCATTGGTCTCTATTTGAAAATCCAGACTGTAGCACATAAATCTCACCTCTGCAAGTACTTTACGACAGCACAATGTGTGTTTTATGTGTTCTTTATGTGTGTAGGAAGGCCACATCTTGAATGACACTTGCTTCCAGAGCCATAGGGAGAAGAAAATACAAAAACGTTTTACAGACTCATTTTCTATAACACATGCTCACGTTCTGCTTAGAGGGAATCCGTGTAAAAATGCAGGGCAACATGTTTCCTCTCACTGCTGTTCACCTCTTTTACTCAGCTATTAATTTAGCGACTGTGTTATTTACTTGTATCCATGTCGTGGTGATTTAGTAGTTAGGTAATGACTGTCAAGGCAATTGGCTGCTAAAGTGGTGAACCGGGGCTCAAGTGAAGGGCAGTGTTTATCATGTATTGACTTTCTGACAAGGGTGCCACAGGGTCTTCTGTCACTACGGTGGGCCACTTGGAGAGCTGGTTAAGGGAGGTCACCTGACTCAAGCTCCTGTCTGTTGTTTTAATCTTTGGCCACATCTTCACCAACAAGAAAACATTTCCATGAATCAACAACAGCAAAATATTTGAGGAGCAAAGTTGTGCCAACTGAAGCCAAACAAAGTTCAACGCAACGCATTTGGTAATTAGAAAATAACTTCCTCATTGTGGAGAAAAAACAAACAAACAGTCAGATTAAAAAAATCCTTAAAAATCAACCTGAATAATAAGTTAATTCCTAAGAAATCTTCACATGTATTGACAGAGTACTCTTGACAATATGATAACCATCTATAGTAGTCCTGTTATTTGATACTTGCTGTCAGTTCTCGTTCCCCAATTGATTTTTGCTGAATGCTAATGCTGTGCAGTGGATTTAAGGACATTCAGAACACCCATTCTTCAGGGTGTGGAGACACACTCCTTAACAATGATTGAGAACACCCTGTACCTTTATGCCTTTGTCAGTCAAGGTCTAACAACGTTTCTTATTAATTATTAGGTCAACCTTGGTATTCTGCTGATGACAGATATTACCAGACAAAACCAAAGTTGATTTTGCTGTCTTGTGTTTGTTCAGATTAAAGAGTGTTCTCAATATTTAAAAGCCTAATTTGGATGAGTTTTAAAGAAACACAGACATTTCGACTTGGTTACCTGAATTGCAGCTTTTCCTCAAGGAAGTGTTTTATTACATCCTGTTTCAAAGAGGTGATGTATTGTAATTGTCAGTGTTCGTGTGTTCGTGTGTCCGTGTGTCCGTCTGTCCGTCTGTCCGTGTGTTCGTAAGTATGTCCACCAAATATCTTCGCAACCGTTGCAGATAGAAAAATGAAACAAAAAGCACATTACTCTGGTGGCAAAGGAGATGAAAATAAGATGATGACCTTGACGTTGAGAAAACTAGGTCAAGGTCAGATTTGAAATTTTGCACACTCAGGAACCAGATGAGATAGAAAGACGAGAGAGAAGGCCAGCATGAGTAAGACCATAGATCAAAGCTAGTGCTTTAGGTAAAATTCTGAATTCAAAGGTATCGCGGAATGTTGCAGTCTCTGACTGCCTTGGTTCTAGTTTTTTCTTATAGTAGCCTAGTACCGGGTAACCTTTAAAGGAAAGACCAGTACTTTAGTTTTATGTATGTATGTATGTATGTTATGTATTGTAATGTTTATGGGATTTGAACTGATCTCTCTAGTTTCTTCCTGATTAGCCAGCATCATGTGTAGGAAGACTGCCACACACACACCCATCACTTTCCAACAATGAAATTAATTATTTGTCAAAATGACCATCAATATTAAAATGGTAATATATTACTATTTTTCTGTGTAATTCAGTCTTACAAATCTTTGCGTAGTTTGACACTGGTGAAGATATTAACAGTTGAGGGATGAATACGAGCCTGTGAGTGCTGTGGTGGAAGGCCATTATGGTACATGTTGGATGTTGTGGTTACAGAGCTTTTTACTGCTTGAAATCACAATAAAATCTCATGACAATATAAACAGAGAGAAAATCTTCAGCAGTGGACATGAGGCTGCTTACTGATTGTAGTTAAATGACGACAACCTCTGCTTGTCATTTAAATGTCTTGTTCCTCCTCACCAGCAGCAGCAACAGTAGGTGGGTGTATTGCACCTATTTATTATATGTAATGGGCTGTCTCACCAGAGAGAAACTGCTCCCTCAAATATATAGGGCTGGACTCTTTTCGGGAACTTACTGGCCACTCTTACTTTTATTCTAGTCACTTACTGCTGATAAACTTGCCCCTGAGCTTCAAAAGAGTGGCGGAGGAAAACTAGAGGGGACCACACACAACCATGAGAGGGAGGGTGGTCTCTGATCTGTCGACAGAAGATGAACGAGGGGAATTTCATACCTGGAGTGATGTTATGTCATTGTGAAATGACACAGGATTGTTATTGCAAGTGCTGAAGAAATATTGTGATCAGCAAATTTAATGATCAATTACAGAGTGTATTTCTAACAACAGGCCACACGCCGAGTATCGTTTTATTAAACTGGTTTTATTAATTGATTCTATATTTCCCAAGTACAAAATGACTTCATAATTCAAAGAGTTTACTGTCAATCATTACCTTCGACACATTTTGTTGGAATTCAGTCTACATAAAAACATGATTCAACATGTTTCATGTGTCATAGAAATTCTAATAACTAAACCGGTACCTGTGTAATCTCAATAGTGCCAAAAGGGAAATTTTGTAATGGGAGCAACTTTTTATGTCAATGTCCTATAAGAAAATGTGTTTACTTATCACAGGGGTTTCTATGAGAATAATTTTTGAAGGGACGTTACAGAGTTTGAATGGAACATTAAACTTTCCGAGGTTACTTGACTGAGATTATTACATCCTGTGAAGGGGATGTATTGTAATAGTCAGTGTTTGTGTGTTCGTCCATCCGTTCGTCAGTCCACAGAATATCTTCACAATCTTTGCAGATAGAAAGATGAAACAAAAAGCACATTACTCGGGCAATAAAGGGGATGAAAATGAGATGATGACCTTGACCTTGAGAAAACTAGGTCAAGGTCGATTTCAACTTTTGTACACTCAGGAACCGGATAAGATAGAAAGACGAGGGTGAAGGCCAGCGTGAGTAAGACCATAGATCAAAGCTAGTGCTTTGATCCACCTATGCTTTGATTTAACCAGACCTATGAAAGTAGGTCAGGGTAAAATTTTGAATTCAGAGACTGCAACATCCTGCGACTTACCCTGACCTACCCTGAAAGTAGGTCAGGGTAAAATTTTGAATTCAGGGATGTCGCGGGATGTTGCAGTCTCTGACTGCCTTACATACTGTATATTATGTGACAGCAGTGGACAATTCTTCTATTTGTGCTGTGAGTGAAAGGTGACAAGAACTTACTTTGTAACTCTGACTGAAGTGACTATCTCCCCAGTCAGTTGAATCCTGCAGCCTCTCCGTGCAGCTAACCGCTTTCTCTACTCTACCTTAATGTGGCTCTATTCTCACCCATTGGTTTCTCCTAAAAACCTTAGCAGGCAAACATGTCACTATGTCATACTGCATGCTTTTGGTTTGCCGAGAATGCTCTTGAAAATTATTTAAATGAAGCTAATCAGTAGTAAGCCCTGTTATGTTTATATTACACCACTAATGTTGTAGACATGGTGATGTGGTGGTTAGCACTCACAGCAAGAATGTTGTAGGTTCTAATCCTGAGCTGAAACCTACATGTTTTTACTGTGTTTGCTCCTCCCGCAGTCTAAAAACATGTGATGTAGATGAAGTGTTGACTCTGTACTGCCCATAGCTGTGAATGTGAGCCTGGATGGTTGTTTGGCTTCCTACATGTTGGTGCTGTTATGAACCAGTGACCTTTAATGGTTTCGCCCTATCTTCTTTAATGGGGGCGTCCTTCCTTTCATGTGGGTAACCCATCTCCAACTTTTACCCAACATCTGATGGGAAAACAGTGCCCTCCCCCCCTTTTTTTTTAACCTGATAAGAAGCCATCAGCAATTGATAGTTGAGCCTTTACTGCTCATTGTGGAATACTAGTTTGTAGCTTTAGCATGCCACGTTGGTTTACCAATGATGAAGATAAACAAGAACACATCAACATGCTGTCAGATAATATTCACCGCATGCTTGTGCCTAATGTTGGCTTTCTAATGCAATTGCCTTTAGCTATGAGCTGTTCCGAATGTAATTGACTTAGGCTATGGGTATTTTGGTCTAGCAAAATATATATTTTTGGCCATTTCACATCAAAACATTTTCTACAAGCAAACCACAGGTCACAAGGTTTTCTTTTGTCTTTTGAGTGGATATCATTTATTTAATTATTTATTTAAATTAATATGTATAAGGATGCAACTATTTCATGATCTATTCAAGCCTTAAATGAGACATGTTGTGATAAGAGGGCAATCTGAAGGCTGAAGTCTTTTTTGTTTGTACACTTTCTTTAGCTTACTATTGCTTAATATCGAATGTATAGGAAAAATGTGAATGAGTGCATTTCCAAAATTGTGGAAATATTCCATAAGTCAAGGAGATAAGCTGTTTAACATGTGGTATAATATGCAAGTGCATGTATAAGCAGACACAACAAGACACAACCATGTACAAACTGTATGAACATGAACTCAGGGACACATTGTGTGACTTACAGTAAATGCTGCTCCTTTCGTATACTACAAGATATCCATCCATGCATGTCTCCCGCCTTCCCTTTCTCAGTGCACATGTACACACAGACACTTTTGCTCTCGCTCTCTCTCATGACTGAACATTTGCATATCTAGAAAGTATTTCCTGGTAAGTAGAGCAGTGGCAGTCCTCAGGAGAGACACAAACACAGATAGAAATTTGTATTAAAAAGAAGAAACATCTAAGCAAAAAAAGAACAAAACCATGGTACACCATTACTTTAATGATCCATCATGTTCAAAGGAAACTTATTCACAATCCTGCTGCTATAAACAAGGGAATGAAGCGCTGGAATAAAGGGCTTTTAATTTGGTTCCAGCATGCAGCAGATGTTTGCTTGTCACTTCCTCTTTTCTCTATTCTTTTAAACACATTTGCTCAAACAGGTCATGATTTTGAATGTACATTGCACTTAAAGATCATCTAAACTGATGATGCTGAGGTTTCACAGTGCACAGCTGGAGGTCAAAGGTTGGACGCCTTTTCTATCTCTTCTCAACCATTGGAATGTGGGCATGTCTCTTCCAGCGAGCCAATACGCTGCAGGTTCAGAGTTCAGAAGTCATAAGTCCCTTGAGGTGTTAACCTCATTACTCGAAAGAGCAGAGGAGGATTTCTTAGTATGTCTGTAACCAGTGATATTTCTTTACTAGGGAGGCTCCTTTTTTCAGTTGTTCCGGCTTGTTCAGTTTACTCCCTTATTCTTCTTCCAGGGTGTTCAGGGCTCAAGTTCACTGTCAGCTCAGACACATCGCGGCGATCCAGCACCCTGAGGTAAAATACTTCACAAACCTGCTGGTTCTGTTTGTGTTGTACAATCACATTGGCCGGGTTGAAACAATGACAGGTCTTTTCAACTTTTCAAGTTAGATTATTTTTGAACCTAAACGTTGTGGCTTAGAAGTCCTTAAAACAAACAGAAATATCAGTCATTCTGCTACTCAGCAAACAAAGATCACATGATCTGATGGATATCTCCAAAAGGATATTTGAAATTACGTCTTCGACTTAATCAAAAGTGGAAGTTGTTGAATTGTGCTTGCTTTAATATACCCACTGTATATTCCAATAAATGTTGCTTGAAATGACTTCATAGATGAATCCCTGTTTATTCGGCAGCCAAGCTGGATTTGCTTTGACTGACACATGAAAAGGAGGACACCCAGTCTAGGATTCTTCCTTTCCTCCCTTCTCCTTCTTCCTCTTTAATGCCTGATTGTTTAAGTGATAAGTGACAGTGATGGATGAGCAGGGCTTTGTGTAATTATTGTCCTGGTTATCGTTGTCACCGTTGATAGCATACATCACCATGTCCCAGACCATTTTGCATGTGATAAATAACAGTAGCTGCAAAAAATGCATTTGAATCATTTGTGAACAGAACCCTAGAATGTAAACACACGTGCAGGCTAATGGAGGGTCTGGGTCGATACAAGGGCTGATGGCGGGAAATCATGACTACTGTGCAATGGTGTGATGGTAATGTTTTTGCAGTAGCTCTGCTATAATAAATGGTAAATGGGAAATGCAATGGGTTACACACTGAAACACACACTGCTCACCTCCACCAGCTGTGAGGCCCTGATGCTCTTGTCCTTTTTCTTTGCTCATCGCATGTCTAAGCTTATCCAAACACAGCTCCTTATGATGAGGAGTCGTTCAGTCATTTTTATGCATTGTCACAAGTGATTAAGTGATTCTAATTCTTTATCATGCATCTATGAAACTTGACAGCCCCTAGGTGATGTAATTGTTGATGATAATTTATGGATTATGGCAATTAGTGCTCAGATAAAGGTTATTATTAAAGTTTATTTTCCTTTTACAGACGGCTGCGTGCATTGTAATGTCTTTTCTAGGAACATTTTGTCAGTACCTGTGTGAAGATAGAATCTAACGGGAGATAAGAAATGGCTTGAGGAAGTCAGTGTTTAATCTTCAGGCTACCCAGACACTGTGATGTTTCTCACACATAGTCATGGTGAGATATCATCTGCCATTTGCTACATTTGCCTGTATCGAGTGCTATTTATAATAATAATAGCAGAAGTTTCTGTTATCTTTGATCCATCACAATAAAATGAACCTTGAAATAGTCTATTTCCACATTCCCTTTTTGCTGTGCTGCTGCTGCTTCTGTCTCAATTCTCTCAGACTGAAGTGAACGTGACCTCCGACCCAGAGCTCTGTGGCTGACTGAGCATTATGAGATGCTAATTGGCCATGTAACAATATATCAAACCATGATATACTGCCATGTAAAATGTGGAAAACACATTGTAGACTAATTAGCGTCGCCAATTCTTACTGTGGTGATTGCACCTTATATTTGGCAGGTCGTTTTTCAAGCAACTATTCGAACAGCATCGTCCTGTTTATGTCTTTTATTAGTACATTCAGGTTAACTTGGTGTTGATTCAAAGTGAAACATTCCCACGCAGAGAATCCATATATATCCATATGTTTGTAAAGCATTATTCAGTTTACTTAGTTCTCCACCTTTTCCTTTGGTCTTCAAGGTTAAAGAAGCAACTTTGTGTGCATTTAAGGAACCATTGAAGGCAGCGTCTTTATTTGTAGGATTTTTTTTTTAATACATTACAGAAAATACAGTATTGCAGTGTGCTTATACAAAAGAGTAGTAAATTTTACAGTCTTCCAGTAATTTAATTCCTTTTCTGTGCAGCTCATAAAGAAATCCATCCCTTCTTTGCCAGTTTGAAATGCCACCTGATCCCATCAATTACAATCTGCTCTACAGACAAACTCTTGCTCACACCTTAATGGACATTTTAGGAGATTAGATGTCTGACAGTCAACCGAAATGTCAAAAGACTAAAGAGGAGCTACCCGGGGTCATTTAGGAGAATGGTGATTTGACCGTAAAATCTGACACCTGATACTTGTAAGAGCTTTCTGCTTGTTCCTGTAGTCCAGTGTCATGTATGGGCAGTGTAGAACAAGTAATTATACATGTGTATGCAATGTGTATGTTCATCCATCATTATCAGGTGCAGAATATCATCTATCAAAATTGTAATTACTGTAGTTAAAATGTGACACTCTGTGAGGCATTTTCAAAATAATCCACTGAATTTTAAAATGCATTCCGTAATTTAAAAAAAAAGTGTTGGTTTTTCTCATCCTAAGCTGTAGCATTAACCTTTACTGTATAACAACAAATTATATGGTAATTCTACGGTGACATATTTTTTTGCTCTTACTACTTTCATTTCTTTTAAATATAAAGTAAGTAATTATTAAGGTTATTCATGTTTATGTGATATCAGCCGTAAATAACCTTGTTCAGAAAGGATAAACAAAAAGCAAATATTTCTTGTTAGCTATCCAGGATTTCATTACAAAATTGCAAAATGAGTTTCATTAGATGAAAAATAAGTTTTTAGAACATATTTACTGATTACTTACCAGGATTTCTGAAATCCTCTCAGGCCTTGAGGTGTAGCGCTGTGAAAGATGAAACAGTGGCTTGCCTCGTGAGAGTTCACGGTTACACTCTTGAGTTAAAGTTTTATATAAAGATCAGCTTTCAGTGCAGGAATCACATATTTTTTGTGAAGTGATGAGACAAGGAGCAGGTTGAAGGCCCTCAAGGCAGATCAGTCAGTGCTGTTCTCTGGAAGTTGAACTGCTGGAAAGGTCAGAGGGGTCAGGGAGCATCGAGAGTTCACTGTGTGCAGCCTGAAGCTGTCTCTCCGTCAGGTTGAAAATTAGTTGATTGTCACAGTCAGGTACAGAAACTAGTCAGTCTCAGCCCAAACTCAAGCAATTATGAGGCTATATTTAAGAATATAGGATTTTTTTTATTCCGAATGAAAATCCAGTGTGTACAGCTGCACAGAGTACAATGTATGACCTGAAATGACAGCACCTTGGATACATGAGCTACTAAGTACCCCATAAAGCACCTTTACGCCTTCCCTTCTCTGTGTGTCTCACATTCTACACCCCCCCCTCCATCTGTCTCTTTCTATAGCCCTGTCTTACTCTCTCACCTCCCCTCCTTTTTTTTTATAGACAGTTGATACGCTGTCCTCCTTCCAACACCCTCGGAGTAGCATATTTCTCTCCCTGGAGCGAGTAACTCTGTCTTCTGCCTGTGTCCACACTCCTGTCCTCCCACCCCCCAACAACACATCTCAGGACAAGCATGGCCTCCAGCTTCGATGGCCCTCCGTGGAACAAAAACACGCGCTGCCTCTCAAAAGCCTCCTTTATCTGTGGCGAACAAAAAGACGGCTTCACCTCCGCACTGTTCCCACCATTAGACCCTGGCCTTGGCCCTTTTTCCTTGTTGCCTCCTCCCTCCCTCCTGCTCACACCCTAGTGGGCCCTTTCAGCATGGGGCAGTGGGGGTGTGAGGTATGCCCTTTATGTTCACATGTGTCCGTGCTGGTTTACTCTGTCAGACTTGCCCCCTTCACAAAAGATGTGCAAAGAGATTGACCAGCAGCTTTTGACGCAGCCACCACCATTCACATATTAATGAGTGCGGGTAGAAAGCACACCTGCACCTTTATGCGTGTGTTCACTCTTAAGACCAGAGGGATATGTCATGTCAAGCTTGCTGAATTTGACTCTTGAAACACAATCTACTTGCACATAAGTTAAATCAAACCAGAACTTGAACTTGCTATGCTGAGCGAGACTTGCAGGTGAAAAAAAAAAAAATCAAAAATCACCACTAAGTGTCACAATGTTTTGATATCACGAGCAAATTATATATTCTGTTGTTCAACATATGGGAGCACCACTCAATCAACGAGATCTAACGATGCAGTGGCAAATTTGCATTGCGTGAATACAAAGTGGGTCATTTGGAAGCGTTGTTGGCATGTAGACCTTGTCATAAAACCAAATGCGTTTACATATTCAGTAAATGCCCCTGTTCAATATAATGTTCAACCTTACATTCATTCCTCCTTTCAGCGAAACCAAACAAGATGCCTGGGCCATTTGACTCTGACTGGGTCCATGAAGAAATCATTATCCCCATGACCCAGAGCTATTAATTGCATCTCTCACTCCTCCCTCCATCTCTCATTTCTCTCATTTCTCTAGACAAATTCATTTACATGAAATACCACTCATACTGGCACGGGCCCGCAGGTAAATGACAATCTAACCAACGATTTCATGCAATATTACCATCTCTCAGCTATGCATGCAGTCCACAGGCTGTGGTAAGTGTATCATTAATAAATCTGCCCCTTTCCCATGACTGAAGGGATCAACATGTTTTAATTATCCTGCCGTGATTTGAACTCGATCAGCGTTGCATTCAGTTACACAAACATTCCACCAGCGAGAGAGATAAACACCTTGCCTCCACGCTCTGCATACAAAAAGCGGTGCAGAGACGAGGTAAGACACGGTCAGACTCTCTTTGTGTTTGTCTTGCTGTCTGTCCGGGTTTTGCCCTCGTAAAGCTGCTTGGTTTGTTTAGCGGAGCAGAAAGACAGAGTCTGTGTCCTGACAAGTCTGGGCCTGGATGCGTCTGATCATCCACAGAGCAGACATCAATAGACGGGGCGCGGGGGGTGCAGGTGGGGGGTTGGGGGGGGGGTCTGTATGTCTTAATGTGGTTTACATATTTAAACAAAGTAACAGTTCCCATCTGGAATATGAGATGATTGAAAATATGTAAAAAGAAAAACATCAGTATTTAATAGGAGACTTTAAAAATATATATATATTAGATGTGGATTGCTGGATATTTTTTTTCTATATTTTATTCCTTAAAATCATCCAGGAAGGAAAACTCAGTAACTTCTGGCAATGTAGAAGTAAAATGTACACAGCTTAATTATTTTGTGTGAGGAGTAAAGCCATAATATTTGAAGATGACATGAACCAGAAGTCGAAAGGTTAACTCTACTACTCATTCTTTCTTGATGAGACGCATTTTATTTACATCACACATTCTCAGTCTCACAATTCCTTCTTCTGTTTTAAACAAAGATTTCTATTTGTTGTCTTGTTTGTTTCCCTCTCCACTTGTGACAGACTGCCACTGATACGCTTAGACTGGGATTTCACAGGAACAGGCTCAGGCAGTAAATTAGAAAGCCACAGCCTGTATGTATCTGTGCGTCTTCCCATCTCCTCATCAGGAAAAACTTCAGGCCCTTTTGCTGCTTTGGTGTGTAAGTCCCGTAGGGCAATGGGCAGCTTATGTAGTTCACACAAACACACACCCACAGACACTTAAACTGGCAATACACATACACTCACACAAGAAGGAACCTGTTATCAAAAGCTCGTCCCACTGGCTGGCTGCCAAAAGAAACGTGCTGAGGCGAACACTAATCCACTTTAAATTACAACAGTACTGAAAGCCTGTGACCACAGCCAAATATTGATATGGGGTCATTAGTCAATTATGGCGGGGACTCTCGCTGAGTGATCAGAGAGGAAAAAACCGGAGCAGAGGTGGTCGAGCCGGAGGTGTCAAGAGTGGCCCGAGAGGAGGAGGTCACTGTGGAAGGATTATGGCATTAGCCGGTGGAGGTCGAAACTACGCGCCAAAGTTTGTCAGGATAGAGCTGTAGTTGTAATGCATGCAGTCATGTGCTCACATTCTCCTGCTGTACTTCTCATTTTCTCCATATTCTCCCCCCTTTAAACCCAGTCACTCCCTCTCCCTGTTGTGGGTAATTGTGTGTATCAATGAGACAGAACATTTGAATGTAGTGCATTTTTAATGCATACCAACAGGCCCGAAAAGCATCACCACCCCCCCTGGTGGCAAACCAGGTTTTAGTTTTACATCAGTGTTCTACTAAAAACGTGTAACAACTGATGGAATTAGAATATGTCTGTGGAGACGAATAACAGGTTTTCTTTAGAATGCCTAACTTTTAATTACAACCAATTACACATATTTATCATAAATCTTGTGTGATTAAAGCACCATCCCTTATACCTTGCCTTTATGTTCTGAAATAATATGTAAGCATATCTGGTTTCCTCTTCAACTGTAATTAGTATAAGGAAGATAGAAAATCTGGAGGAATCTAATCAGTCAATTAGGACCATTTTGTTTCAGGCTAAGTGAAACTACATCAGTGGCTTGACACAGATGATACCATTCATTTCCTCTGGGTTAGTAATTTGATAAGGCATCACATTTGAGAGATTGCATCACAAAGGGCATCATCACAGCCAAGCCAATTTAGACACTGCATGGCGCAAACTGCAGATCACAGATTAAAGAGAGAATACTTAAATAGATAAGATGTGTTTAAGTCTCAAATCGTAACATTTCAAACATATTTTCAATTTGCTTTATGCGAATTTCATACCTTTCCCTTATTTATGCGTGTGTGTTTTTTTTCTCTCAAAAACCTTTAATTTGTCCTTGACAGATGCAGAAAATCATCAACAGCCCTCATTGTTTAATACCTTTTCACAACATGCTTACATATAAACAAGGACACGACTGCAGCTCTGACTGGATCAAAATAAGAAAAAACAGAGAGAAAAAAAACATTTACAGACCACCAGTAAAGTAGAGACCACCTATAAATGCTTTCCATTGGTGGGTTCACAGAAGCACTTCAGCTGTAATACTTTAATTGCTCAGGGACTCAAAGTCTAATAAGGTTTCTAAATTGAGCTGCTTTATTTGTTTTCCTTTGACTCGCGGCTAGAGCAAAAATGCAGCCACTCTAATTGCAGTGCTGTCATTAAGAGCTGTGGGTATTAAAAGTTTCTTCCTCCAAAAATGAGCATGTTGCAATGTTGTTTTTTTTTACTCTCGCTCCAGAACTGGATTATGGGGCATTTTCAGTCAAGGCCAGGTTCACACAGGAAGTAATTGACTTTAATAGAAGAAATAAAATATACCCTCAGCCTGAACAAATGTTGAAATACAGAAGGGTCGAGTTCATTTATTGCTTTTACAAGTTGTGTGTGATGTTTCATGACAATTATCTGGTCTCTATTAAAGCAACTTGAACACTGTGCTCCTAATAGTGGTTGTCTTAAATTCTTTAATTCTGTCATTCATTTTGTTGTCAATAAGCTGATTTTGTTAATCGGCAATTGAAATCTTCTCACCTAAAAAAAAGACACTTTTATCAAAAGGCATTGAAACTGCCTTGATTTAAAACTCAAATTTGAGTCCCTGAAAACTGTAAAAAAAAAATTAAAAAAAGTGTCTGTATTTATAGGTATAGTGTGACATAAAACTGAGGGACATGGTTGCCAAGAATTTAATTTACTTTTGGACAAATGATTTGCTGTCAATAACACACGTCCAGGAAGCCTGTCATGCAGGCAGCAGCAATAGAAAGTAAAATTAATTTTGAAGTGTTCAAACAGTTTTAGTATTCAAAAAAATTAATTAATTAATGCGTTCAGTGCAAATGTTACAGAGAACAAAGATGAACTCATCATTTCGGAAGCTGAAGAACCCACAACAGCAGCTGCATTCAGTAGCTCCTGCTTTACCTACAGTAGCGTTAGCAGCAGCACCACAGCACAGCTACAGCTGTAACTGCAGGGATGAATCTCTGCCTATGCCGAGATGACAGGGGCCTCTGGAGCTGGGTGTGGGGGGGCCTTTCAAATTTCATTTCCCCCAAAAAGATTCAAAACAGAGAGAGAGAAATCATTCCAAGATGGTATCCTTTCATTGTTAAAAGGAAGAGAATTGAACTTAAAATGATAAATTTCTTAACACTGCTTTTGTGGGGGGGGGGGGGTTTAAATTATGCACAGAACTCTGTTAAATTCCAGACATTGTTAGTAAATTAATCAAACATTTGTTGTTTTATATTTGATAAAAATAATGACAAATTACATTTATTTCTTATTTTTTACAGAACAATTATTGTAATATGTATACAATATTTTATGGCCCTCTAAAATTAAAAATACATTAATGCAAAATGTCAAAAAATGTACTGTAATTTAGTATATAACTTATTTTACAAGGACTCACATAAACATGAAAGTGTATTATTTAACATTGAAGGTAGCTTCTAGATTATTCACTATTATTAATGTGGACTTTTAACTGAAAATATAAATGAACTTTTTTTAAGAGGATGCCACAGATTTCAAAGAACTGGACTATATCCCAGTCTGTACAGGGAAATGCAGGGAAGTCTATAACAATGCTAACACACACTGTACTACAACAGCATAACAGTGGTGTGATATTAGCTGCAGCACAGCAGGAAGGTCCTTGGTTTCAATCCACCTTTCACACATATTAACACCATCTTGGCTCATGGTTGTTTTTCTCTAGTGCTGGGGAATAATGAGATGAGTATAAAGGCATAATGTATTTTGAGTACAAAAAAATAATAACCAACTTGAGCTTTTGCTTAAAACAGTCAGAATTGAGTCATATCTCAAAATCAACTCATATTGAATTACAATTACAAGAAGGCATCAACATGCCTGAATGCCAACGTGTGGATTTGGCATAGTGAGGATGGGAATGTGGTTTTGTTATGGAAATTCAGTCTTCATGTCATTTATAGAGAAGGAAAGTCGATTGAAACATCACTTCCACTACATCCTGTGCTTGTCAGCAACACAGTTGCTCTCAGCAACTTGACTGTACTTTAAGTAAAAGAGACCACTTGATGTAAGTTGCTGACTAAGGTATCTATTCTACTTTGCCTAATAACTGTCTGAATACTGGTTAGTATCTGGAAAATAACATTTGCAAACCGTGACATGTAAGAAGGGTAACATTTTGTAAACTTTTTTTTTTGCTAGGGTTCTTACCTGGTAATTCTCAGAACATTATTAAAATTCTTTAAACACTGTTTTAGCCACAGACATTCCAGTGATTAATGCCAATTCTTTTAATGTTTTAAACTAACTTTTTTAAAGTTGGTTTATTGCCAACCACATAACAGTATATTTACATGGTGACACAAATGCATTCAACCAAAAATGGTCTACTACTTTTATATAAAAAGTAAAACAATGTTGATATGATCCGAAGAATTTAGAATATCTTACTACCATTGAATGATCTCACAGATTATGTTTCAAATGACATTTTAAGACAATCATCCGTACATTTTCAGCAGCGATTTACATCCTGGGTTGGTTGCCATGACAAACAACCATTCACATTCATATCTACTGTCAATTTACAGAAGTCGGTTCACCCACAGTGTATATTTGGATAATGGGAAAAAGCCAGAGAACCTGCAGGGAATAACATCAACATGGGAGGGGCATGTGAACTCTATACAAGAGTTCCAGGTCCTCAGGTATTTTTGGACTCACAGAGAGAGCGACAGTACTACATCACCATGCCACCCTGAGATCTGTAGCAGAATTTGTTTTGAAAGTAAACAGTCTTCTTGTGTTGGTCCTGTGATTAATTGGTGATATCGTCAGTTCACTGTCAGCTGGGATAGCCCCCCACCCCAATTTTGGTTTAACATAAATGAATCATATCAAGTTTGAACACAATTTCCTCCTGTCATTCCAGTGTGGATTTTCATCTGAGTGTATTATTGAAACCAGTGGCAAACACAGGAAACGTAATGACTGAAAAGACATACCCTGGTGTGAGGAATGGCAAATTTAGTTCTAGATAAAGTTTACATAAAACCAAAGGTGTGTTCACATATTTGAAAAGATCAGCTATCTTTCCTCTCAAGCACAGTAAGTCTGATGTAAAAATTTCAGGCAGATATTTCTTCTGATTTTAGCAAAGATAGTAGCGGTGAAACAGGATGAAGCGATGCAAGTCAAACCACACTGGTGCAGCCACTGCAACTTACTTAACAGAGCAACAACAATGAAACAAAAACATGGAGCTTTTGGGTGAGATTTTATTTTGCAGACATTTCACATGCAAACTGTTTACAGTCACTTTGTAGCAAAAATTACAGTGTAAGCGTACTTCATGTGGTTGTCTGTCAAGTAGGTTTGCAGTTAATCATATTTTGGTAAATGACAAAGTCATCAAAACAAAGGAGAAATGTAATTTAAGTAGAAAATTTTTGATCCCTTCAACTAATTTGTGATGCATGTTTTTGTGATGCATGTCCCAACAACACACACATCCTTTTTTTTCCCTCAAAAAAAAACCCTCCCACAAAGTCCAAGCAAAGATCAGCATTTAGATTTGTGATTAGTCGTGATTAGTTATGCCCATTATTGTGATTAACTCAATAACCTTTTTAAACCAATTGACACTACTAATGGGAGTACCTGTGACGATCTTGAAATTAACAAAAGGAATAGCAGACATCAGAGCAGAATGCTTATTATTTAACTAGAGTTTGTGAGTTCAGTTTTTACAGCACAAACTGTTTTTGTGCATAACAGAGGATTTTTTTCAGTTTAAATCTAATCTCTCAAATGGCCTGGACAGTTTTTGTTTTGGAGTTGCATCAGGCTATTCTTCTCCTTTCGGCTTTTCCCTTCAGGGGTCGCCACAGCAAATCAGTTGCCTCCATCTAACCCTGTCTTCTGAATCTTCTTCTCTCACAACAACTACCTTCATGTCCTCCCTCATTACATCCATAAACCTCCTCTTTGGTCTTCCTCTAGGCCTCCTGCCTGGCAGTTCAAAACTCAACATCCTTCTACCAATATATATATATCTCTCCTCTGGACATGTCCAAACCATCTCAGTCTGCTTCTCTGACTTTATTTCCAAAACCTCCAACATGTTCTGTCCCTCTGATGTACTCATTCCTGATCCTATCCTTCCTGGTCACTCCCAGAGAGAACCTCAGCATCTTCATCTCTGCTACCTCCAGCTCTGTCTCCTGTCTTCTCCTCAGTGACACTGTCTGTAGACTAAACAACATCGCTGGTCTCACCACAGTTTTGTACACCTTTCCTTTCATTTTAGCTGAAACTCTTCTATCACACATCACACCTGACACTTTCCTCCACCCGTTCCATCCTGCCTGGACACACTTCTTCACCTCTTTTCCACACTCTCCATTGCTCTGGACTGTTGACCCTAAGTACTTAAAATCCTCCACCTTCTTGAACTCTTCTCCCTGTCACTTCACTCTTCCACTTGGGTTCCTCTCATTCACACACATGTACTCTGTCTTACTGCGGCTAACCTTCATCCCTCTCCTTTCCAGGACAAACCTCCACCTCTGTAGCTTCTCCTCCACCTGTTCCCTGCTCTCACTACAGATCACAATGTCATCTGCAAACATCATAGTCCATGGAGATTCCTGTCTAACCTCGTCTGTCAGCCTGTCCATCACCATAGCGAACAAGAAGGGGCTCAGAGCTGATCCCTGATGCAGTCCCACCTCCACCTTGAACTCCTCTGTCACACCTACACACACCTCACCACTGTCTTACAGTCCTCATACATGTCCTGCACTGCTCTAACATACTTCTCTGCTACTCCAGACTTCCTCATACAATACCACAGTTCCTCTCTGGGCACCCTGTCATAAGCTTTCTCCAGATCTACAAAAACACAAGGCAGCTCCCTCTGGCCTTCTCTGTACTTTTCTATCAGGAGGCGCATCAGATGCCCAAATGAAACTCATAGCAGAGCGTCCCTTCTCCCTTTATGTCCATTTTCCATGTTCTGGGAGGGGAGGACTCACATAAACATTCAATTTTATTCAGTTTCACTTGTCATCTGTGAATCATCCAGACACATAATTGAGAAACAGTATCTTTTTTGACTGAGGTTTTGCAATGTTATACAACAATGCAAACTCACTCCTCAATGATACTTCCAATGGTACGTTTTATTTCTTATAAGCAAGTTAAACAAGCAAGGGCACACTATCAACTGGTGTGCGTGGTGAGGTTCTTTCTTGGTCATCTGCAATGTGCACCCAAACCCTCTGGCAATGAATGCAAGCATTAAGATGGGGGAGGGCAGGAGGGCAGGTTAACACCTGTGCAGCTCATGTTAACCTTGAGATGTTTTCAACAAAGATAAGTGGTACGGCTTGCCATGGCACCACCACAAAACGTAAAGCTCAGCAACCAACTAGAGAAAATGTGATGAAGTCCAAATCCCCCCAAAAATAACATATTACACTTACCAATACTGGTGACCTGTCGGGGGAATGAACCTTCAGCTCCACTAGGATTTCCTCGGAATTTCTTGAAGGTGTAGATCAAAAAACCTTGAGGCTGCTATTATGTTATGAAGAGTCAGACATGCTCTAAACTCTGTGTTGACCCATGTCAGTCTATTCATCAGAGAGATCATCCACTCCATCTCACATGACTGAAAGCCTGACTGTGAAATAATGTAAGACAGTCAATAAAAAAAATTTGCTTCAGTGTGCAAGCTGGGGATATTTAAATATTCGTTGCTGATCTTATCGTGTACTGAGTTTTTAACTTCATGCTGTCAGTTGTCTATTCTACTCATTCCATTCTAAACATTATAACTTGCACACACATGTTCCAAACAACTCCACCTGCTGAAAATACATACTCCTACACACATGCGACACCACTCAAATCTCGCACAATCTTAGTTAAAGTTATAAACATTTTTTGGATTTGTGTTTTTAAGTAATTTCTAACCAGCCTCGTTTAATTATTTGAGCTGCTTACTCTTAATTATGTATTACAGTAATTATCAAGTGAGAAGGACATGGAGTATCTGTCAGCTCGACGTGTCACAGGTACGCTCTCACGTTGACATGGGGAAAGTGGAGGGGGTCTTGTTCTTCCCCTGATGAGACACACAATGGCAATCTCAACTCAATTAACACTTTCTATATATACAACTGTGCATGCATGCAGACACGGGCGCACACACAAACAGCAGGGAAGGTAGTGAAGAGGATGTTTTTAAGTCTTTTTATTGATCCTGTGAGTTTGACAGCTACACCTATTGTCGGACCTGTGAAATTAGACAGAAACGCCTTTTCGACTTGAGGGGTTTGATGCCAATTAGTTAAATGTTTTTCCTTCTCCTTGTACTTCGCTGAAGTTTAACTGGAGAGAACAAGAACATAAGTTTAATTTGAGGGGAGAGGAGAAGTGAGAAGACAGTATGTCTTTTCACACAAGGATCAGAAAAAAAACATTATCGGAAACACTTTTCATGATCAAATTACAAAATGGCTGTAAGAATGAATGAAAACAAAATGAGTTTGGATGATTGTCAACTGTCAAAACTGAATTATTTAATGCTTGAATTGCACATTTTCTGCATTACTGTACACATGTATAAATCTGCTCAGTCTGGCTGATATTTCATTTCTAAATTTCCTACATGGCTACACAGTTGGCCTTCCTTTATGCCACACCTGATCTACTTTTACAGGGGCCAGTCAAAGAAATCCATCTGAAGTTATTTCTAGTACTTTGTCCTTCTGCTCCCCATATGCCAATCTGCTTTTTTCTCCTTCTTTTTTTCTCCTCTTCCCTCTCCGTACCTCTTTCACCGTCTGAACTTGCTTTCCTTGATGAGTTCTAGCAGGGAATCACAGGCTTGGAAAAAAGGTAGGGGCTTGACAGAGATTGATGTCTGAGCGCTCCCCCTGATTCGCTGATTAAACCCATCAATCAATATGCAGAGGAGGTGTCCAATGCAAATGGATCCAATCAGGCGGAACGGAGGGGTATTGTCTGTGTGTTGTGGCTAGTGGTAAAGTTAGAGGTGGAGGACAGGCGCACTAGACCCGTTTGTCTCTCTAGGACAAGGAATAAAAATGGACCCTGCTCCCAAAAGCTGAAGTGGGACGACAATTTGAGATAGTTAAGCGAGAGACAGGATGATTGCTGTTAATTGTATTCCAGCAGAGATTCAATGACGCCATGATCGTGGCAGACGTTCACTCAAAAGAATTACATTGTGGAGCGCGTGATTACTGACTCTCCTGTTCTCTGATATCACAAACACATGCATACTCCCTCTCCTCTTGTGTAAACAGAAGAAAAATGGGCTCATCCAACTACAGCTGCTAATTTCGCGGCACACGAAAGCACACACCAACTCACAACCCGCACAGGCTTGTGTGCATACATCATCAGGGCAGCATTCTCCTTGCGCTGTCCCCATCAGCTCACACACACTATCATATTTTCCGTGTCTCCATCTTCATCCAATCTTTCTGTAATGGTACAGCAGGGACTGCGCCTGGATCTCCCCTCTGGGCCCGGCTGCTCCCTGAAGTATCTGCCTGGCTCTCACTTCAACCCTCATTTGAATACAAGTAGCATCCTTGGTCATTATAGTGGGAGTGTGTGTCCTGCTTGCTTGTCATTGAGATTGGTGTGTGTGAGAGTCTAGATGATTGTGAAAGTGACACAGTCGGGATGGATACCATTGTACCCACGGGTCATGTTGGCCTCTGAGAGCAGCATGCAGATGTTTCGACTTGTCAAAAAAACGTAACGTCTGTCTCATTCAAACCAATGAGCTTTTATTTCTGTCCGGTCCAAGTTCATTATTCATGATTGTTCCATCAGTGTTCCATCGCTATCATTGGGCAGACTCGCCCTCCTCATTCAAACCCCACAGAAGGAGAAGGCTGGTCATTTGTTTCAGTAAATGACACAGATGCCTCTCACTCTGCTTATAGACTTATTCCTCCCCTTTTTTTGGGTAAGGGGTGGGGGTGAAGCGGTGGCGCATGTGAGGGAATGATACCATGACACACTCTTCCCTTCTTCTCCTCCTCCTCCTTTCTCACTCCTATCCAGCACTCTATCCACACACACACCCCCCACACACACCCCCCGATTCTCCTCCTTCACCATCCCCGGCTCCAGTAGGAGACAACGATCCCCCAAAATGGCTGCCTTGGTGCCAGGGGGACCACAGGCTGCTCTCCCATCTCCCATAATCACCGGGGCGATGCTCGGATGCCTCCCCCATTTGCATAATGCCATCCTGACACTTTCACTTCCGCCATCCATCACCGGCGGCGTGAGTCCCGCGGCCTGCTCCGTCGCTCCGTCTCCCCCTGATTGCGTCCTGTGTTTATCTGCCCAAGCACAAAAGATTGATTCCCCGCTGTCTCTCGGCCTTATGTTCAGCAGATAGGGATTTTCGCCGAATGATGAAGCACCCAGTCAGCTAATGATAAACAGAAAACACATATTCAAAAGGACGGTCTCCCCCCTCTCTCCAGCTTTACTGTGGCTGCCGCTTGCCTCGCCTTCTCCTCTACCATGTGTGGGGAAGGGAGGGATGTCAGGTTAAGGAAGTGAACACACTCTGCAGGGAGTTCAATTTGAAACGCAATTGTTTTCCTGTCAGTCCTTTTACATTTTTTCTGTTGATTTGCTCCAGGGGTAAGGGAAAATGAAGGACCGGGAGGAAAGGGAGATAGCAATTAAAATAAAACTGTCGTCTTGATGGCTGCTCTTGTTCTTCTACACACCACAGTGCAGGCGGATCTGACAGACCGTGCTTTAAGAACATATCCTGGCTGAAAGATAAAAGCATACATGAGTGCAGCCCAGTAGCTTTTAAAAGGATGGAATTGGTACAAGAGGGTCCTTATACCACAACTGAAAAGGGTACAAACCAGAGTCAGGAAGTGTATTATTCATTTAATTACTAAGCATCTAACATGATACTGAATTTAACCTTTGAGAGACACCGTAACATCCAATGAGTGCATGTTATAACAGAGGCACGTTACATTAATACATCCATTAAACCAGTAAATAAGATGTTTCCCTCTAATGAAGTGGGCTGGATTCACATTTCTTTAAATGTACTTGTGCAACATTCACTATACAAAAAGCATGCCTTAGTATGAAGACAATGCTGCGGTGTGCTGCTGCTACTGAATGCCAATGCATTTCAGCAAGTGTGCCAAGTCTGCAAAGTTTCACTCCACGATAACAAAATACTATTAGCTGCTGTCACGTACAGGAGAAGAGAGATTATTTTATTTATTGAAATGAGATTGAAATGATAAATCTCTCTCCCCATGATAAAACACTGGGACTCATAAGCCAAGTGTGGGGGATAGGGATTAGAAAAAGATGGAGGCGAGGAGGCGAGAGAGAGAGAGAGAGAGAGAGAGAGAGAGAGAGAGAGAGAGAGAGAGAGAGAGAGAGAGAGAGAGAGAGGGAGAGGGGATGGAGAGAGAGGGAGGAGTGAGAGGGGAAGAAATTCATAATGCATAATAAAACAAAAGGTGTCGTGGGAAACATCACTGATATTAAAATCAGAGGCAGACAGATCTATATGAAAAATGCAGATTTGAAAATGTAAATAACCATGGCCCAAGGGGGGAGGGGGAGTGATTCAAAGATAGGATGACAACATGAAGAGAAAGGCATTTATATGGGAGCTTTGATGTTTCTCACATCCAAATTTATGCTGCTGACGACCAAAATAATGCCACTGAAGGGGATTTTACACAGTGCACTGCTGGCCCTGTTTCATACCATGATGATATAAAACACATTATGCTTCACATTATCTCAGTGTGAGAATGCCTGGTAATGAGATGATTCACATTCAAGAGGGATACTTAAGACTGCTTTTCAACATTCCAAACAACAACATGTTATCTTCACATTAGCACACTTTTTCCAAAATAACGGCGTTTGATCCATGCTCAAATGTGTGTTCCTGCACGGAAAGATCCTCGTGGCTTGCCTAACCTCAGCCTTTGTGAATGGCCCTTTCGCTTCGACACATATGCACCACAGATTACTTTGATTTTCTGCTGGAGGAGAGCTGTCAATCAAAATCAGGAGGAGAATGAACCCCCGTGTCTGAAATATCCCTGCAGCGAAGCTGACTTTGTCGCTAAAGGGTCAAGAGAAGGTCCTTTCTATTCTAGTGACAGTGCAGTTAAGCCTAATATGAAGGTGTTGTAGTGTTGCTGTAACATTTGTGCTGTCATTTTGTTGTGCATCCTCTGCAGATTCAATAGCTCCACAAATGATCCTCTCCAGCGCTTCTTCCTCCTATGGCATCGTTGCATTGCCAGAAGGTTTGTGGGAGTGTGAGAAAACTATACCAGGACACCGTTTTGACTATTCCACATCTTTTATGTGAAGAAATGCCAACTAAACCCCCTTCCCACCCATATTGTGAGGTAAAGTGTAGGAGTTTTTGGCCATTTCCCCACGTACATCCACTGCCCAAGTCTAGCCTTGTCGTGATGCTTTATAATACATAGCATTACCATTCGGGAGTTCTCTCACAGTCATTATTTTGAGTATATCATTATTCTGGCAGCGCTATCACATCCAGCTCATCACCATTTTTCTCTTTTCTTTGTTTTGAATAGATAAAAGCTTCATGAGAAAAGAGAATCAAGTCGGCTGAAACACTGAAGCCTCAATAGCCAGATTTATTGGCTCTTGCGCTTTAGAATATGTTGTTGAATGCCAATCTACATCTTACTCGCTTCAAAATGAAGGATCTAATTTAGTGCAATTGTGCCATTTTAAGAGAAAACATAACAGTATATGTTAGTCCTTTACATTTTGTGAAGGTGCAGTGCTGTAAAACAGAACATACATATTGATTAGTTCAGATTTATCACAAGTTACGTCTGACTTTGGTGGCATTATTAATATTGCTTATTGTGATGTTATTCTATTCATGTGTATACCTGGTTAACTTTAGTTTTACATAGTATTTGAAGCAAAACAGTAACTTAATAATTAGTGTTGTTTACAGGTTGAGTAACAAATGAAGGAAAAGGGGAAAAATATTAAAGAATTGCTCATTTTTTAAATAATAGAACAAGCTTTAGTTGATTTGAGCGTGGATCACTTCCATTACTAAAATGTTTACTGCTCACCAATTCCATTGCTCTGTCAAGTTAGCATGACAGTTAGAGATTTTCAAATGCTCTTTTACTGCTATTTGTGTGCAACTAGCTTACTTTGGAAACATATCCACCCAGCTTTCTGTGAAACTGCAGGTATGTTCAGTGTGAGCATATACATGATTTTGTAATAACCTGTGTTATGCAGGCTGTTATTCTGATGTTCTCCTGAGCCGTAGGCTGTGCATGTGTTGGGCTGTGGGGAAGTTGGAGAGATTTGGGAAAAGAAAACAAGAGTTAGTGAGTTAGTGATGAGCAGGAGTTGTGTCTCTGTTTGGAGTTTCTGTGTAGAGATAAATAAAGCCAGATAAATATTGTCAATGAGTTCCACCTCTACTGCAGTTATAATTAACACCCGGATTATTACAGTGTTATGTGCTTCAAATGGTTTTCTAGTGATTTTCCAATATTTGTGGAAAACAGACGTGAAGTCGAGTGAAATAACTTAAAATAGATTTTTATTTTTTCATGCTTTTTTTAAAAGTGATATAGTCAAGCATTACTTAACTGCAAACGACCTGTATTTGTATTTTATTTTACAATGTGTTGTTTTTATGTCCTGTCATTGTTTCTGGTAAGTCTTAGGAGATAGTACTTTTGTATGTAGAGTAGTAATGGCATTTAAATGGCCCCAAATGGTAATTATAGATTTTAATTTAATGACTCACCAACAATTCAGTTTATGCACAAACTCTCTGAATAAATTGTGTTCATAGGTTGAGGACTACCCACGTTTCTTTACTCACAATTTTTTTTAATATAAGACTTACTGCTAACATACTCCTTTGTAGAAAGTGACAGAAACAATATGAAAGCCAGCAGTGATATTATTGGGTAACCCCACAATTACAGTAATTGTCCCACCAAATTTCCATCATCTTACAATTCATTAGGTACTTATGAGGGATACGAATGGACAACAAACAAAAAGCAGAATACAGTGCGCCCTCAAAACTCGCTACTTCACCTCATTGCAGATTTTTCGTAGGCAGTCATGTGATACCGTACATGCATTCTATTGGCTGACGGCATCCGGAAGTGCGCTACGTCCCGTGAGTCTCGGACTTCTGTGATACACAGAAGTGCTTTAAACAGTCAATAAGAGTGTGGGAAAAGGTAATACAGGTAGAAGGTGGTTTAATATCAGTATAGGGAGGATTCAAAAACGTTTAAATTACCGTAAATAATAACATAAATAGTTTGTCGCTATATCGCTGAATTTGCGATTTGCGTGTGGTTCCTAGAACACATTAATCGTGATTGCGCACTGTATTTCCATTACTAAAATCCTTAACATTTTTTTGCATTTTCTACAAATACCGATTTACAGAGAACAGTTTCCAAATGAAGGCTATCCAGATTCTTTGACCACTTGCAAGTGTTTCCATGTCTGATCCTGTTTTAGAGATGCCGTCATGCTCGCTGACCTCACCAATTTCTTCAGTGAGCACAAGCTATAATGAAAACAATAGCCAAAACAACAAAAATAAAACCCAGTTTTTTTTTTAATGAATGGGAATTATCCTTTTAAAGTTTAATCCAACAAAGATTCATGGGAAGTATTAGAGGGATTAACCGTTGAGCTGTCAGCTTGCTAACGTGAATCTTAGCACTTCCACGTGTGACTCCGCTGAGGTCAGTCTTCCAGCTATTTTAAAGAATATTGGGCCTTCTCCCCCACCCACTCCACAGCTGCTTTTAGTCAGGGCCTGAGGTCCCTCCGTCCTCTCCCTCCTTTTCCTCATCCCTTTCCATCCCTCCTGCCCCTCAGCTTTCTGTTCTCTTGCCAGAGCTGTAATCAAGCCTTCAGCTTGTGGCTAGGGCTTACCCCCCTCCCAGCCCAAAAAAGCCACCAACAGACTAAACTATGAGAGAAATGAGTAAAGACAGAAGGAGGCAATCTGGGTGTGAGAGATAGTCATTAACACTGTGCCCTGTATGCTGACAACACAAGCATAATGTTTTAAATACAGGGATTGCTGCAGTTTGTTTGGGCCAACATTATTGTTGAAGGTTCTGGCACCATTAAGGATGGCAGAACAGGAAGAGTACACGAGTGAGCACTAATCGGAAACATGTGGACCTTAAATTCCTCTCATAGCATTGTTTGATTAAGGCCTTTGTCAGGTTTTTTTTTTGTTGGTGGCAGAGGAGTGAGAGTTATGAATGCTCTGTGCATAGTCAACATCTTTCAGAGGAATTAGGCGTTCGCCCTCCAGGGGCCACGTTGTAGAGCCTGACTGCAAATGCTTTTGTGTCCTTTCTACCTTTCCAGTGTCATTTTCCATGGCTGGAGGGGACGATGTACTCGCCATGGTCATGTCCAAACAAACCCCCATCATATTCTTCAACACAACACCCTCTCAAATGACAGAACTGCAACAGCAGCCCATTATTCTGGACAACCTTTGGGTTTGCTCAAGGATGTGATGTTGTCAGTGCTGTCTTTCAGGGCCTGCTCCATGTACGATCTGTCAAGGCCACAGACAAACAATGCTGAGGATCATTACACAGATATGCAGGGCCATTATCCATTTTTTTTGCATCCATGCATTTTGAATACCACATATTGCCTGGCTGAAAAGATGAAGATTGAGAATATAATCATAATAAAAGAATAATTTTTTCATAATAAAGACAAGATTTATTTGAGAAAAAGTAAATTCTAGAATGAAATATTTCACATTAAGTTCAGTTTCTACTTCAGAAGAACCCTCTTCAATATTTTTAGCATCTAAATATTTGTTTGCCTTCTTAAACCGAATTTAAATAAAATAGGTTCACTTTATTTTCTAAAGACATTTGTAAAGGAAAATCCATGGCAGGAAATCCGCCCAAATCCTTGGAAAATCCAATAATATTTGCATAGAGCTTAAAACATGCAAAGTCCCTGCGTATGAATTAAGCTGGAAAGGAAAGCCCTGCTGGTTATGCATTAAAATGGATTGGAAGCAGGGTTTGACTCCTACAGGTAAAAGCCCTGGAGTGACGACTGATTCTGCACTTTGAGGAGACATAAAAACAGAGATGTCCCATCGCTGCTGTCCAACTCCTCACTATGCCACTGGATAATCTGTTTGGCATCGCTACTTACTGCTCTGTGACCCTCTTCAGCTTTCACGTCTAGCTCTTGAAGAGGAAAGAAGAGCACAAAGAAATGTTGTGTAGCAGAAGGCCATTGATGATTGCAACAGCAACGAGATGAGAGACAAACTTGTGCACAATAGCCTGTGACTATGTTAAGTTTAAGAGAGGAGAACGTGGAAGGGTGTTCTTTAGTTGAAGTTCTTCCAAGGCCAGTGTTGATTACAGGACACAGTCTGACACAGTATGCCTGTGTGCTGTCAACTCAGAGAAAACAAACATGGAATTTATAGCACATTAAGAATTCAACAGGCAATCTATTCAAGCAATTAATGGCGTATGAAAATAAGCTCTGTTGGCGTTGAAAGCACTCCAACATGAATGTAGGCCACGACTGTTGTGTGCTTTTCTTTTCCGCTGATTCGCCCTTGAGGATCACAGTTCCAGAGCTCACACACTTCACAAAGCTTCCCTGCAAGTTGTTGTTCCCCCTTTTCATATTCTTGTGTTAAAGCATACAGCATATCTGCAATTACAGTTCCGGCTCTGTTTGCACACAATGCAGTCAAGGTGATTCTAATTATACTAAACAATGTATGACACTGTCAAGATATTCAGGACATGCTATCTTTTGTTATCTCAGAATTGGAAAATTACACTAGTTTGAGCAAGCTGTCATCTGACAGTTGAAATGGGCTAATGTGAGAAATGTAAATACGGCATTTGGATGTTATTGTAGTAAAACAGTAAAATCATTTAAACTGGAAAAAGTAAAATTACGGACATGTAGCTTTTAGCTTTAAAAGTATGTCATACTTATTTAATTAGGTGTACAGTGTTTACTTTCTACTGCGCTTATTATAAGCAACACAAGTGTAGCTGTTTAACTGTCCTTTTGCATATTCCACCAACAAAGGATATCTGAAATTAGGAGACAGTTTTTCTTAGGATTTTTTTTTTTTTCTTAGGTTTTTCTTAGGACAGGAATCCCGCATCAGGTTTTAATGAAATGTATATGTGAGAGGTTTTTGTGTGTGTGTGTGTGTGTGTGTGTGTGTGTGTGTGTGTGTGTGTGTGTGTGTGTGTGTGTGTGTGTGTGTGTGTGTGTGTGTGTGTGTGTGTGTGTGTGTGTGTGTGTGTGGGTGTGGGTGTGGGTGTGTGTGCGTGCATTTGTGTGTGTGTGTGTGTGTGTGTGTGTGTGTGTGTGTGTGTGTGTGTGTGTGTGTGTGTGTGTGTGTGTGTGTGTGTGTGTGTGTGTGTGGGTGTGGGTGTGGGTGTGTGTGCGTGCATTTGTGTGTGTGTGTGTGTGTGTGTGTGTGTGTGTGTGTGTGTGTGTGTGTGTGTGTGTGTGTGTGTGTGTGTGTGTGTGTGTGTGTGTTTGTGTGTGTTTTGTGTGTGCCGCCGCAAAACACAACAGCCATGAATGATTGGGACTTCTGAGCTCCACACATAAAACTTATCAGGTGATGCACAGAGTTAATGTCAAACACACAGTTGTCAGAGTATCTCCACTTATATATTTAGAATGTCTCAATTTGTATATGTACATTGAGAAAATAAATGTACATCTTAAGTCACCTCATCATTTGACGTGATTCATCGCATATCTGTGATGCCACCTCTGCATACGTGGACACACTAATGCTAAAGATCATATATATATAAATGTCTCAGAGTATCGAAGCACTTCACACATGCACAACATTAGTTTCACATGTTGTAACCTCATAAAATGATTCTCAAGGAGAGGCTGGTACAGATTAACAGAGTATACATTATAGACCACTGATGCCTCCCTGACATGTGACCAAAATTAATCAGATTTAGATTCAAGTGATCAAACTGTAATTAATCATGTGAAAAGGGAAATGATCCTTGACGCGGCTCCAGCTGCGAGATGCCTCTGTTTGGTCCCGTGTGCCCCTCTTACAGGGGGTCCACCGGGGCTACATTAAGAAGCTTTGTGCCAATGTCACCTAAATTACAGTCACTTAACACAACAGATGTACTGAATGTCGAGCAAATGATGTGCTCGGGTTGGGGTGGTACTTTCACATGCATGGAATAAATTTTACTCAGTGTATCAAACGTGTTTTTGTTGCATCCTCTCCCCCTCTCACTGAATTTGCATTTCGCTATATGCATAGCATGCTCCACTAACCCTCACTGTCTTGTATATCAATCTCCAAACAACTCCATCTATGCGTCTTTTATTTGCCGGCCTTTACTCCAATGCGGCTTCTGCATAGGTAAATTAAGCGTATTTATTTCAGTGCATCAGTTTGAGGAGATTTTCTCTGCTCTTATAGACTCAGCAGTGGATATGCCAGACAAGCTTAGTTCAGAAGATTATTTTTCTCTTTGTGTGTCAGACTCTTCAGCAGAGGCACAGGCAGATACAGGTATTGAGATGGGAGCCAACACGGACCGGGCCATTGTGCATTCCTCCACGCAGGAACAGAGCGTTCTGGCATTGCGAGTATAGAAGGGGGACAATAACCTGGGGTTGCAGGCACAAATTACATTCATCAACTTTATCAATAGCTAGTCGGGATTTAAGCCAATGAGCTCACCCTACCAACACCTCCTCCCCGCTCTCCATAAGTCTGGCTTTCAATGCACAAGTTAATTCTGCATACACTGAAAGAAATGATCTGCTCACAATTATGCCGTGGATGGATATTTTATGAAACTGACACAGCTTCTTCCTCTACTCTGGCAAGAATCTCTACACATAGGTTAAGATCTTATTTCTGTGTATAAATACTAAAAGCAATGCAACGATATTATCGCCCCTCTTCTCATATGACAGAGAGAGGTAGAGAAAGATTATAGGCAGTTTAAAAGATGACACCCTTCAACAGTCTGTAATTGTACTTCTGCTGGGAGAGAGAATAAAGTAAGAGGAGATATATTCTGAAAAAATCATAAGCCATTATGCTCCAAAAAGGGTTTGTGGGGCGGAGCATATATCCACATAAAGCATTGCTGAGAACCTCCAGCAAATTACCCCGCAGGCCCGTAAGGAGGGGGAAATATCGCTAATTGCCCTCCATTCTGTCAGGTCAATTGACTCTAATTGGAAAAATAATAAAAAGCGTACTACCCCGGGAGCAGCAAGCTATGAAAACGACAGGGTCCTTTTCGGAAAAGAGAGTGAAGGGAGAAAAAAGCTCAAATTCCTCAGTGCAAAAGTGGCATCTGAAATCTTTCTCTTCCTCTGCCATTCCTCCCTCAAAAACAATTACAGCGTGCCTTCCTCTTGCCACTTGGTGGCTTTAATTACAGGAAAAAGAGCATGGGTTACATACCAAGAGAATTTTAATAAAATGGCATGTGAATAGGAATTAATGTGCACAATCTGGCTCTTTATGTGTAACTTTATGTGTGATCTTTGATAGTATTGAGCATGTCTGCGGACATGTGTGTGTTTTCCTGTGACAGGGAGGGTGTCGTCTGGTCTGCTGCTGCTGAATTTCCTCCCTGGAGGGCTAAAAGCAATGCAATTTGGCAATTTGGAGTCAAACGAGTATCGTGGTGAGGCCAGGCCACCTACAACATTGAGAATATACATTAGAAGAACAAGGACTTTTTGAATATGAGCTATGCCCCAGGTGTTAGAGACAAGAGGGAATAGAGCTAATCTACTATCTATATTACTAAATTATTGGAGATGAATCGTTGTGCTAATATAATCTCCCACCCTGGGGGGATGATCCTAAGATTAAGGGTCTGACTCAGTATTCATTATGGCATTCGGGCCTTTGAATCACTGAAATTTATAATTTTATTTAAGCCCTTTACTTACTACAAACCAAACTAAAAGTCATTCAAGTCACCATCACTTTGGAAACTAAACAGTTCATAACTGTTTTTCACACTTCCTCTTTGCAGGTTCACGGTGGTCATATACACACTGGCTATTGTTACCAACTTCCTGCATTTGTCCAAATATGTTATTGTGATAACCTTTATTACCAAGGTGTTACATGCGTACTGTGGTTGATTTTATTGTTTAGTAAGTTTAGAATTTTTTTCTTTCCATTGTTGTGCTATTGTGGAACAGAAACTGACCTGAGCTGAACTAAAATGTGATCTCCTTACCAGTGACTTGAGTTTCCATTAAACCCTATCAAAACTTCTCTTAAAACAATTTTTTTTTGTGTGTGTCTTGATCTGGATTCGGTGCGATCGCAGGTCTTGGAAACCTTGTGATGAATTCACTGGCATGTAAGGCTTTCGGATGACAAAGACATTCTCCTGTGAGACCCGCTGGCACATCCCCCGCCAGCGACGTCTTGCCCCTAGAGACAAACGTAGGATAAAACAATGACAGGAGCCCAGCGGCACACAAGCCAGTGCCAAACCGCACACCCACCTGCTTATGATCAATGAAACCTCACCGTATACTATCTCTGCGTACCATGCCAGCCACTGATGAAAGGCCTCGTCGTTAGTGACCGTCTTTGATCGGCTCATCGCCTGTTTTGAAATGTAAATTGACGGGAAAAGGAAAGGGCTCCGTGAAGGAGTGGCAAGCAGAGGAGAAAAGGGGACCCCACCCTCTGGGGAGATTAACGCCACCCCAGTCAGACATGTGTCAAGTGGGGCTTGATGAATCCTGGGAAAATAAAAAAAAAAAGGTATAAAAAAATAAGACAGAGGAAAGGAAACCCTTTCTCTTCCCTTCTTGCCTCCTTTTGCTCATGTATGCCTCTCAGATCATCATCTCCCGCCCTTATTCTGTCAACGCCCTTCTTGATGGTTACTGTCAGAGGTGCGCATCTCTTTTGTAGTGTGGTGTTTTGCTCCTGCCACTGTGGAGATGCTTCCTTCTCTCTGCATATGCACAAGTAGGCATGGGCTGGGTGGGAGGGTGAGGAGTGGGTGTTGGATGAAGCAGGGTTGGCAAGGCAAGGATGTCAGTGGTATCTGCTGATCTTGATACACCTTTGGGAACAAGAAACCAAAGGACAGAGGGAATACTTCTCAAGAAACAGTGGGAGCACAATATCATAGAGGGATTTGGTTGCTGCTGAGGGTGTGGGCTGCTGCAAAAGACAAGGCATACTGTATGTCTGTGACATTGTGGATGGTAAGGTAGGAATGACAGCTAACAAATGTGGCAAAACCTTAACAAAGGGGGGAAGGATACAGACAGGATGCTTAAAAGTGTAATCACAAATCATATTTGGTCACTAGATGGAAAGAAAGACAGTGTAAGTCATGAAACGATGGGATTCCGCTTGTACATGTCCTCCGGTCAACCATTCTTGTGAAAAGGAATGTCTCTCTTGTCACATAAGGGTGGATGTGTCACCTTGTCTGTCTGCCTGTGCCTGAAAAGACGTTTGCATCATTTGAAGTGACGATGAAATAGAATAGCTAAATAACGTCCCAGCAGGAGGCTGCTTACAGAGGTGATACAATGCGCACGGCCTGCAAACTAATGGCCAGCTGTCTTATAATGAGCTCCGGCGATCCAGGCCTGCTGATTACTCCCCTCGCCCCTCTGCCGTCTTCACTGTGGGACATTACAGGCACAAGAGGGTATTGAGGAAAGGTGGAAGTGGAGCAGAAGAGCAGAAGTGGAAGATGAGGGTGGGACTGTCCCTCTCTAACACCTCACACCCCCCTAAGCCCTCCATCACTACTACTGAGCACCAAACCCTCTCAGTTAACGAACCAAGAGTTGTCTAATTAGAGCTCAAAAATTCATGAGGGTCCTCATTAATATTGAATATCTGTTGTGGGCCACGACTTCAAAATAAGTACTCGCATATGCAGATGGAAGGTGAGAGATAAGGAGGGTGCCACGGAGGGAAAGAGGGAAGGAGTGCATTGTGCACCACCAAAGTAAAGGGAGTGAGGTAAAGGTGGATGGAAGGCGGTAGCAAGGATCTAAGGGGATAGAGAGTGGGAAGTACATGAAAAGAAGGGCGATGGATTGGAAGGCAGATGAGGAGAGGAGAGTAGATGGAGGGAGAGCAGACGAGAGAAAAGGGAAAAGGATGAGAAAAAGTGAAGGACCCCAGAGAGCTGTACCTGCGGAGAAGAGTTGTAATGTTGGAGGACTCTCCTGGGAGAATATGCATGGTCTTTAATGAGGAGGGTGGAGCGCAATGGCGAAGAATAATAATAAAAAAAGAAAGAAAAAACATTCTGCTCTTAATCCCTCGCTGAGAGTGAAAACTCTTTCAAGCAGGTTTGCAGAGGTATCACTTTTTAAGTCCCTCACTCCTTCTGTTTTACTCTGGAAAGGGTACACAGATAAAAGATACTGTCATTTGAAGATTGTCTGCTACCAACAACCATCATTTGCCTTTGAGATAATTCTGGGTTTTCCACTTCAGATTTAGAGGCATATGGGTGATGCAGAGGAGGGAGGGATACACTACATTAATTATACGTCAGCCACTCTGGAAGACATCAAGAAAGTCATTTCATCGTCAAGAAGAAATAAAGCTGACATGAATAAACAATCTCTCCTAAAATTGCTGTACTAGTCTTGTCTCATTGCATCATGCAGGTACTGAACCAGTCCTCAGCCTGCAATAAGAACCAAAACCAGTAAGTGTCCAAATATAATATCTTATTAATATATCTTTGTACATGTCTTTGTTAGCCAGATATATATCTGCCAATCACATCATAAATGGGATGAGAGTCTATCTTGGGTTGGCTACATCCACCTGCTCCAGTATAAAGGGGTAGTTTCGCACCAGAATTTGTTCCAAAAATGACAACATAGATGCTAAAAAATTAAGGTTAGCCAACCAGCCAGTAGATAAAGTTAATATGAGTCAAGATGCCGCACATCAGTTTTTAAGATCTGATCAAAATCAATCTTTAACTAATTTTATTTCAGTCAAATGCATTTTCCTTTCTTCATATTGGCTAGCTGGCCTAACTGTGAAAGCTGTACATAGTACATAAATTAGTTAATATCAATAACTACTTGTGTACTATGGCATGAGTGGAAAAGGCCTGTGTGTGCGATCATCATATCAATAAGTACTGATTGATCCTAACACTTACAGAGAACTCCAGCTCCAGCAGTTCCTAGAAAACTCTGTAGCAGTCGGTTAGCTTATAATAAAGTTGAGAAACGGGGTGAAGCAACTTTGCAGGCTCTGTCAAAAAGTATTAAAATCTGCCAACCAGCATCTCTACAATGGAATTACTGCCACATTATATGTTAAACTGCATGGTGGGATATGTGTTGCATTACTTCTTATTTAGAGATTGAAACTTCCAGGAAGGCGGCATAGTGTCGAAGTGGGTAGCGCTGTTGCCACACAGTGAGGGCGGTTCCGGGTTCGAGTCCCGCTCTGTGCGGAGTTTGCATGTCCTCACCGTTTCTGCAGGGGTTCTTTCCGGGTTCTCTGGCTTCCTCCCACCTCCAAAAGCATGAGCCTCAGGTTAACTGGCCGTTTCAAATGTATGAGTGTGAGCGTGCGTGGTTGTCTGTCTTTGCATGTGGCTCCGCAGTGCACTGGCACACACAGCTCGCCATGACCCACTGCGACAGATAAAGCGGTGGAGGACAATTAATGAATAAACTTCCAGGAGTCCTGCTATCATGGTGATGCAAAAAAAAAAGGGCTGCATTTCTTCAAAAGTCTGATTATACCTTCTAGGTGTGTGCACTGTGTAGATGCATGCATATGTAAATGTACATGGACACATTAGTAGATGCATATCTGCACAAATGAATTTGTGTGAGGGCAAGTCTGTCAGCTCGAGCATCTGTTTACCCATGTGTGCTCAGCGCTTTTCTTGTGTCCATGTGTGTATGTATTTGTGGCCAAATGTACTGTGGTTGGGGCCATCCTGAGTGCTCTTCCTTAATGTGTCTGGGAGGTCCAGGGGAGTCGAGGGCTTTGAAGGGCGTGGATGTGTCTGTACCGAGAGATTTATAGGCTTCAGCCAGGATCACTCTCTTTCACTGGTGCCAAGTTAAGCAGTAGCATAATTAAAACCTCAGAGGAATCCTTTTGAAGTCAACAATGGGCTCTTAGACTAACCTTAACACAAACACATTCAGTACACACGCACACACACACACTCACACACACACGCACGCATGCACACACACACACACACACACATTAAATCATGCACCCACTTGCGCTCTCTCTTTGCTCACACACTTACACATATTCGACCACACACATGCGCTTTGTGTCCGTGTATCTTCACACACTCTGGAAAGATGCAGGGTAGATTAGATTAGAGCTCTATTTGTTGTCGAAGAGGAAATTCATTCCCACAGCCAGCCAGTTGCAGATACATTCATACAAGACAGTTATTACTCTGGCACATGATTTGACACAGACCAACACACCATCACAGGCAGAATGCACTCATAACAATGAGACATTTCACATAGAAAGTCTGGAGACTATTAAAGGTGGTGACAGAGTAAGAGGCAAAACTCAGGATCAGTAGTAAATGTAAGACTTAAAAAGTATGTGAGCCTATACGAAGAAATTACATACCCCTAAATGCTTTCCCTGACTGTGTACTTACTATATTTCTCTACACACACACACATGCATTCTGTACAGAAGAATTACTCACATTAAACACCAACAGATGCCATCTTGATTAAATTTGACCGTAGAAACACAAATGAAGGCGAGCGGGTCTGCGTCAAGGGTTCCCAGAGCATATGCCATGGGGGTCGCCAGGAGCCCAGGAAAGGGAAGGATCTAAGACCGCCTGCTGTTGTTGCCTTGCTGACAACATGCCGTGGAAAATATCCTCAGAGCCCAGACACCACACGGACCACGACCCACCACCCAGCCCCGCGACAAGATTTGGCTGAACTCTGAAAGATGTAAATAGGGGAGGAAGGACTTTGGTAAATGTTGGTAATGCACAGTGTGTGGAGGTCTTGACCTTGTTAAGTGAACAATAGAATGGCTGTGGAGACATAAGGTATAAATTGAGCATTTCAGAACATTTTCTATAATGAGCTATTTCTGTGTTTCGCAGCTCTTGGCTCCACATCAAAGTGAGAAATAATATAGCTTATGTGTCAAGGTTGCAAAGTCAAGTTAGATTCAGGCCCTGGACCCAGACACAGCCAAGATCAAAAGTATTGGGCCTTGTAATATGATCACAGTGGGAGTTCACAATGTGAGATAACTTCTTCTTCAGAGGTGGAGGGATGTAAATAAATGTGTGATCCTTATCTGTCGTTGCCCACAACCCATGCAGGCATGGTTGTGGTACGCATCGATAAACTCATAAACAAACCATAATTACTAGCCCATTAGAGTCAGACCCTCACCAACACAGGCTCATAATCTGCACACAGGAAGGATGGAGGCTTGTCGCTCATTTTCATGTAACCCACTGAGCTTAAAAGAAGTAGAGCAAAATACTTAATGATTTGTGACTGGGGACAAACAAAACCATTTTGATATAAGAAGCTTACACACTCTCAAAAGAGATGTAGCAACGTTGACGCTCATTATCGTACACGCTCCCCTTGTTTGAATTGGAGCTGAGCTTTATAGGGTTGTTGATCAGAGAATGGAAGGGAAATTTGTGTGTTATTTGAGGTGGATAAACACGCATTTGTCTGCAGGGAGCAATCAACAAAATAATCACTGCGGCCTCAAAGACAAATGTACTTGAGTGACTTTCGGCTTGATGTCTGATCTGGACCTCGTGGAGAGCAGAGTGATTTCTTCATATATCTAGACACCAAGTTCGTTGGTAGTACAGACCCTGCTTTCTCAGACATCCCTCAAGTCTGGGGGGATTGAAAGCAGGACCCCCAAGTTCATTCATTATACAAGACTTGTCTCTCTCTGGCTCTAGATGTCACTCTGCAAACCTAACAATTGTGTCTTGAATGATACAGTGCTTTTCAGTGACATTTTGGACATTGATATTGTTGGGATTTCTTAAAGCCCCTGTCCATACCCTATGTATTTTCATAGATTCCTTCAAAGGTGCTGGTCAGGTCCTTTAACCTGGGATATTCTGGGCTGTAAGACTTTCTCTTGCCTTCTCGTTGGACAGTACGGATATTCTATGATCTGCCAAGTGTGTTTTCATACTCACACTAAATCTCTCTTACGTCTAACCTTCAGTGGATGGAGTGATCAAGTAGATCAAGGCTGCATCTACCTCAGCTCTTCTTCGTGGTGACATTTTGCCAAACCTCAGACAAACCTTACCATCCTGATCCTCTCAGCCCATCTTTATTCAAGAGAGATAGGTCAACCTGAACCTGGACACAGGTTCAGGTTGATGACACAGACAAAGAAACATGACTTATGCTGTTATCAGTAAAGGTAGCGATGGGGCAGACAGTGTGCATAATTATTTAAGGCAAAGTTATATATGAGCTTGTATCCTCTGATGCAGGAAAAAAATGCAGATATGTAATTTTCAAATTTTTGTTGGGTCACTAAAAAAATTAATGATTTCCTCAAAGGAAAAAATAATTGTCTACTCATTTTAATTCCGTAAAAACCTTTTCTATATACTCTCACTACCGACTATAAATATGACAAGAATCTCTTCACGGCCGTGCCTTGAGCATTCAGTCTTTAATGCAATCTATTTTAATTATTGCCAAAACAATTAGCTGATTATAAGATTGATTTCTTACATTACCATTGAAACAATGATGTTCATCTTTCTACATTTGATCTTCTGAAGTTAGATGATTTTCTGTCAGGAAGTTTTTGTACTGCTTGTCAAACTAAAAGAGCAAATTGAAGATGTCACTACGGTCTTTAATATATAGATGAAGGTATTACTCTCATGAAACAAATGCATGAAACAAATCTAACATGTCAATTTTCCCAACGTATCACTAATTTCCCTGCGGGGATCAGTATATAAAATTTTAAGAAAAAAGCAAAGAGGGATGATATTTGGTCTTTATTTTTCTTGTTTTTGGGAACTATGTATAAATTTACAAATTGTAAATATTCCTCAAACATGGGCAGGGTGCCTTCTGTTATTTTGATTTATTTTTCTTTTTTTTTTGCTTTTCCATGGCAAAATCTGTTTCATCTGTTGATCTTTTCTCAAGAATAGATCTCTAACATGTTACTGAAAAGTTGTTTGTTAATTGAACGATACAATTTTCATTTAAGAATATTTAAAAACACTGAAACACTGCTAAGTTCTCACCTTTTCTTGAGCTGAAATTAGCTAGCAAAAGGGTAAAGCAACTGCATACAGCCATAAACCTCCTGAGGTTTATTAAACAAAATTAAAAATGATGCTAGCACTCTCCTCTTAGCAGGAATAAAATGCCTTTTGATCCCATGTAGTAAATAATAAGTTGTAATGCTTGAGAGGTAGTTATTAATTATAGTACCTGGTGATGTGTTCAAATGAAAGATATTAGCCTTAACGGGTTGCTAATGCGGTCGGTGTCTGACCGGCACTGAGCTCCCTAATATGTCTACAGGGACGCTAGAGGTTCTAATTAATCCTGAGCTGACAGCCAAGCCAGGACACCCCCTGGGACGCAATGAGGAAAGCAAGGAGTATCAGCACACTTATCCTCAGATTAGACTCAACACCCTCAGTGGGATGCTCAAAAGTGACGCTGGGCCAAAGGTGCTATTGTTCTTCTCTCACCTGGATAAGTGAAAAGACAATGCTTTGGTAATGTTTTTGAAGGAGGAAAAAAATTAAAACAATCCATGCTTGTGCTTACATCTTATCTGTCAGTCAAAGGAGAACCTGTCATCGGAGTGACGCGCTGATAAAAAGAGGAATATTCATGTCTTGTCTGTCTCTCTCAAAGTTTTCTCTCCTGAAAAGGTTGTCTGATAGAGGATGAATCTCATGCATGTTTGTCAATATAATTTGCTTTCTCCTTCACCCTTGAGGAACATGCCAGTCCCTTAAGGTTTCTGACTCAAATGCCAACATCTGTCTGGCAACAGAGCCAGAATGAGAGAGTCTAGGACCCCTTCATCAGAGGTATTCTCTGGATGACAGAAGCCACAAGGTGGAATTTCAGAGATGAAATAATGGACGAGCTGAAAGCGCCTTGGTTATGCAAATCCCCCACTGCACCCACCGCTGTCTTAAACAATCCATCTTGATTAATATTTCATGTAATGAAAATCTATTAGTCAGGAAAAAGCTGAAACTTATCAACCTCCCCAGATCAGTCCTTGTTTTTTGCTTTTTTTCAATACCTGTGTTTGATAACTTTTTCTGGGTGACAATCTTGGAAAAATTGAGACAAAACATCTTGTAATAATAGACCGAAAAGAACCAGCTTCTCTTTTCAGTCTGGAGCTCATGATAGTCTGAACAAACCAAAGCCAAATGTGCTGAAAGTCCAAAAGCATTGAGATCCACGAACAATTTGGCATGGCTGCTCACACTTATCCCCATTCACAAACCTTCTTTTATGTACGTTTTACTTGGCACCATCAGCCTACCCTCCTCCTGCCCGCGCCCGCCCGACCCACCGAACGGAGTGGGTGAGAGTAGCACATCACGCTGCCACACTGCTCTCTACCACACCACTTTCATTAAATTGTCGTTTTGAATTATCTGCAGCGATGGACTGGCAGGGATGACTGACACATTCCTGCGAGCAGAGCAGCTACAGCCTGGCTCTCCAGCATGTCCTGGCAAGCCCCGCATCATGCCTTGCCAGACGAGAGGGGGTTAGCCAAGTTTCTGGCCAAGGGGCTGCACTAATACCGCATAAATACAGGGGGAATCCCCTGCCGCCACGCTGGCTGTAAACAATACATCTATGTTGAAATGGAAGGTGATATACCTGGGCAGACATGTGTTCATCCTATGATTAGATGTAATTGAGAACATAAAAAGGCTATGATGCAGAGATGGCAGGGTGATTACATTTTAATATCAGCACTGTATCCATTACCAAATGTCAATTTTGAGTCAAGTGATAGAAGTGAATAAAACAGATGTTCTCTTGCCAGAAAAACGAAGCACTATAACTAATGTGTCAGTAAAAATCTGAACCGAGGAGGGGTGACAGAAAAGATATCACTATAAAATGCGGTTTTAGCAGCAAATTAGATCGTGGAGCAACGGATTTCACCATGATTTGCATTTTGCATGTAAGCAGTGTTGAGCCAAAAATACTTGCCGCAACACCACTGCGGGAGTCTCAGAGGGCTTAACGGCACCGGCAGACATGGGGGAGAAAAAAAGAAATGTAGGAAGATGATGAAAATGAAGAGGAGGGGGCAAAAACAAAAGAAAAGACAGATAAAAATGCTTCCAATACAGCAGGGTGGTGTCCAGGATGAGATATCGCAGGGCATTACATTTCAGAATAGCCTGTGATCCACCATCAACCAGTTAGCAGTGGTTTTACAGCTATTACTCTGTTACTCTGTGGTGAAAACCACTTTGTTTCCTTGAATGTAAATTACGTGTTCATACAGAATCATGGGCTTTGACACCAAAAGGATCCAACACACTGATGGTCTATGTTTTTCACTCACCAGACAGCACTTCAGATTTGCTTTACACCCCCTCAAATAAAAAGGTACATGTGCGTCACACAACTAGAAAAGTCTGGGCACTGTTAAAGATTGTCTCGCCCAGTTATGTGGAGCTGAGACAATGAACATGAAGTAAGCGCAGCCTCACTCGTTGCTGCCCCGTATCTTTAAACTAGAGAGAAGAGGTTACTCACTGACTCTCTAGTTGTATTTTTATCAGGGCTCTTTAAAAAACAAAAACATAGTTAATCTGATCTCCTGTGGTTCACACAAAAATAGTTGTTAGTGAACTTCTAAACAGCCCTGTTTCTGTTGATTTGTCAAATAGATTTGAGGCAATTTGTTAGTTTGACAACCGAGACCAAAAGGTTAAGATGTGACAGCGTGAATTTGTTTGAATGATATTCTTAAAACCTGCAGCCTGATTTGTTAATTGGAAAAAAAAAACAGGCATAAATGAATAAAGGAGACATTTGGTGAACTAAATCAAGAGCTTCTGCTGAAAAGTGATTTTACCTTATCTTTCTCCGCTCCTTAGATATTCAAAGACATCCAAAATTGTGCTGATCTAAACATATCTGTTATCAGTGATCAGTATCCAATGGTGGTAGAGGCAGAAATATTTCCACCGCAAGCCACGCTTGCATCGGTTCCCTGCGCCCTCTGCAACGAATATTATGAAATCCTTTACTAATTTGTATCGGGGCAATGCTAGAGAGGGATTGGTTGCAGCTCATTCGATCCACATTATCTTTAACATATCTTAGCATGCAGACAAACGTGCACTGACTCACACACACACACACACACACACACACACACACACACACACACACACATACACACACAGAGTAAATAATAAGTAGATACCAGCCCTTGTAAAAGAGCTGCCGGGTCTTTTGCATCACTGTGTGATTCTCTCCAGGGCTAAGCCAGGCTCTCTTCGGCCTACAGGCGTGGAGTTGGACCCCAAATCAGAGACAAATACATTCACACAGTGTCGCAACTTTCCCTGCTTGTGTGTCTGTGCATGCTCGGACTTCTTCCTCATTGTTGGTAAGCTTTATTTTTTTGTTTTTGTTTTTTTGTAAATGTTGGCCCATCAACCTATCCTCACCTCTCTGAGATTCTTGGAAGCTAATCAGACTGGTGCCAAACTTCTTGGAACCAGGTTGAGGCAGATGGGAAGGGACAACCAGTCATTTATTCCATGTTCCCTAGGGCCTGTTGACTAAAAACATTATTCAGTGACGGAGTTAAATTAACTGCCCTTTGGTTTAGGTGTGAAAAGACTTTCTTTTCACCTACTTGAATTCAGTATTACAGAGATTACATGCTAAAGGCCACGACTAAAATGACGGAGAACTGGTTGCTTAAAGTAACTGCCCATAAACATCCTGACGCCAGTTAATTGCTGGTTTGAAGATCTCCCCCCACCTCCTTTCCCCCTCTCAACCTTTCTTTGTTTCCCTCACACCCTCTAAGGTTTTCACCTTTATTCATGTCAAACAATAGATGCAGTTTTTGAAAACTTGAGAGGGAGTGAAAGAGGCATATATATCCACATATTTAAATAGAGAGAGGGAGAGAGAAAGAGAGAGTGAGAATAAATGGGAGAGAGAGCAAAAGAGATTGCAGTCAGAAGTGGTGTGAGAAGGGGCGTATGGCACCCATTATCTTGTTTATTAAAAGCAAGTTTCTTTCCTTCTCTCCCTCCTCCCCATGGAGCTGACCGCAGATATTTCCAAAGGCCTTGCTCTGCTGTTTTGTGCCTACTTCACAGGCTGCTGAAGGGGTCACAGAAGTTGAAACCAGAGAGTGTCAATCGCCTGTTTCGCTTTCCTGAGCTGGCGGACTGGTTCCACAACAGCTATTCGGGCCTGGAGGAAGAGCATGCTTCATATAAAGCAACACAGTGTAATGCAACAACTTTTCAATTTAATTACACTCATACCAAACCAGCGTTGACAATGGTCGGAACTCCTCTAAGGGGAAAGGCAGTAATAAGAATCATGCATGCATGTATGAGCCGGCTGTGTGTGTGTGTGTGTGTGTGTGTGTGTGTGTGTGTGTGTGTGTGTGTGTTTTCATGTTTATAACGCAGTGTGAATCATGTGTATCTATGCACGTATTGATGAAGCCCCTATGAAATAAAATATCCCTGGTGTGTTGGTGTTAGCATTAAGGCTGCGTTCAGACAGAATTCCTTCCGTATCCGATTTTTAGGACTGATCGTCCACACTATTTTTAGCAATTGTCCAAATGTGGTCTTACTCCGTTCAGATTGGGCCACATTATTGGCCGACCTGGCAGGTGGCTGTAGCAAAGACGTCGGGGCGGAGGCGTTAGCCACGTGACACTCATTGGCTCTTGCAGCGCATACAGTGACGTCAACGGATAATCACTGTTCAGCCTGATACGCATCTGTCGAAATGCAATGAGAAACTACCCCCCGAATGTGGTTTCAATCCGTCCCTCAAAGATCGGATTTCATGTGGTATATTGTATGACTGCAAAATAGACATCTGATATCAATCTGGATGGGCTAAAAATCAGATTTTGGCAACCAGTTTGAACGCAGCCTAAGTTACAGTTCACATCTAATCGCTGGCTGAAGCAATCACAATCAAAGCAATGAGGCGTTTCCTTATAATTGTGTTGTTTGTGATGTCAAGGCTTGCATCACTTGATGTAATTGAGTACAAGGTTTTCCATTTGGCATGAATGTGTAGATAAGTTAATGCATTATTAACGCATGTTAAAGTGCTCCGCTTTAAACCTTCGAACATCAAGCTGTTAATTTATTTTTTTTTGAGGAAGGGGTGCAATCATCCTGACGTTTTTAAATCATATAACATCCACTTTTCATTTGTAAATGCTCAAATAAAGCATTCTTCTGGTAAATTTAGAATGAAATTTAGCAAATTTTTAAAAAAAGGAAAAAAAAGAATGCAAGCCCTGCCTCTGTCCTGGGCAGGTGACAGGTGACACACAGAAGCATTCTCTCAAGGGTGTCTGAGAAATTCCAGGATGCTCAGTCAGTTTGTTGTCTCTAATTAGCTTAGCCACTTACTGAGTTTGTGTAGACTCCAAACACATGAGTGACAGCACTGATATGTGGCTCTCCACATATGAGAACTGTGTCTCTTCACAGAGTTTCCTGTTGACAATCTATAGTACAATACAACAAAGTCTTAAAAGGTATACCGACATAAAAGCTTAAGAGTGTTTTATTGTTTTTCCCTCCCGATTTCTGTGTCTTACTTTTCTCTGAACCTCTGTTTTTTGTATTGTTTTGTATTCTTTTGTTTGTTTGTTTTTCCAAAAAATGCACACTTTTAGAATGATTTTATACGCAAAAGTTCTCAAGACTATAACATTTTTCTTTTGCGATTCCACTTATGTGCGATTAGATTTTCTCCCACATTAAGCATTAAACATACATTTACCTGTTCAACATTGCATGTGTTTATTTTAATAAACTCATTTCATTGACTATCATTTCAGAAGCATCTCACTTTTAACCCGGGGTCAGTTCATTTTTAATTGACATTTATTCATGTAATTGGCTCATAACGCAGCCCAGCAGTGTGATGGGATTTCTGGCTATTAAGGGTGTTGTAATATATCTACCTTTTGTGATTAGGATTTCAGCAGAAGCAGTCTACTTGGGCTCTAAAACAATTAAGAAATTAGTTGGGTTTTTTCCTCTCAGGGGGAGGCCATGATGTCATAATCAAATTGTATTTAATTTTGCACTTTGTCTGAGTTACTTGTGCACTATCAATAAAAAAAAATTACAGCAAGGCAAAAGAGCCCACCAAACACCCCTGATAATCCAATCAAGCTGTTCTGAAATGCGAACAATTGGCCCTTGACTGCTCGTCTCATCGTTCTTATGATTGACTTCAAACTTGGGGTGAGATTTGCAGAGGGTCATTAAAAGTGCATCTGTGGGGGTATGGAAGCATCTAAGAGAGGTGGCTGTACAGTTTTTGACTAGGTTGTTAAACAGAATTCTAGTAGGTGAAAAGATATTCGAGGAATGGAGGAATAGTGTGTTCATGTCCATTTTTGAGAAAAAAAGGTGATGTGCAGAGTTGTGGGAACTAAGAAGGAATAAAGTTGACGAGTCACAACGAGAAGGTCAGAATGAGTTCAAGGTACAGCCCCTTCCAGTGGTGATGGATCAGTTGACAGTTGAAGTTAGACTGGAAGCCCCATGGACCATGGTGTTCACAAATGACATCGTGATCTGCAGTGAAACAAGGGAGTAGTTGGAGGGACATTTAGAAAGGTGGTGGCATGCGTTGGAGAGGAGAGGAATGAAGATTAGTCTACATAAAACAGAATATTTGTGCATAAATGAGAGGATTACAGAAGTAAGAATGAGGCTACAAGGAGAAGAAATAGTGAAGGTTGATGACATTAAATATTTGGGGTCAACAGTCTAGGGTAACGGGGAATGTTGTAAGGAGGTGCAGCAACAGATCCAAGCAGGCTGAAACAGCTGAAGGAAAGTGTCAGATGTTTTATATGACAGGAAAATCTCTGCTAAAGGCAAGGTTTATAAGACAGTTGTGGCACCAGTCATGATGTACAAATTAGACACTGCAGATGAAAAGAAGACAAGACGCTGAGCTGGAGGTGTTAGAAATGTTGAGGTTCACTCCAAGAGTGACCAGGTTGGATATGATTAGAACTGAGTTCATCAGAAAAACAGCCAAGGTGAGATGTTTTGGAGACAGTTAGAGAGCAGACTTTGGTGGTTTGGACACGTCCAAGGAGAGATTGTCTCTACATATGAAATTTTCTACTTACGAAACACCTCAACAGAAATATATTGCCTCTAGTTACAAAAGAAATTTTGAGTTACGAAAGGTAAAAATACAGTATGGGCTGCTACTTGCAGTTCCCAACGGTTCCTGAACGCAACATTCTTATTACTGTAATTCACTCTGTTGTTCGGCATCGTGAGGCAAGAGGGCATGATCCAAAGAGGGCAAAAAACAATGACAGCAGTTAAAAGGTAAATGACCGTCATTTTTATTCTTTACTCTATTCTTTGTTTTTTTAAATTATGCACAACTCTCATTTATTGTGTAATAATCTAATTGTAACATGTATTTGTTACATGTTTTGATGCATTTTTATGCTTTATAAAACATTTATGTCAGAATTTTGGGGGGCTTGGAACGGATTAGGGCATTTGCATGGAAACTCGTCTCTACTTACGAAATTTTATACTTACGAAATTTCTTCCAGAACCAATTAATTTTGTAAGTAGAGGTACCACTGTATTGGTAAAACGGTGTGGAGGATAGAGCTACCAGGCAAGAGAGCAAGAAAAAGATGGAGATGGTTGATGAATGTAATGAGGGAAGACACGAAGGCGGTTAGTGTTAGAGAAGAGGATGCAGAAAATTGGCTGACATGGAAAAGGATGACACGCTGTGGCGACCCCTAATGGAACAAGCCGAAAGAAGAAGAAGAACAAGAAGAAGAAGAAGAGCAAGAAGAAGAAGAAGACGAAAAGAAGGAAAAGGAGACATGATGTTACTTTATTGTTTAACAAAGAGCTGTTTGGACACAAATGTAAAACACTAGAATGAATGCCGACAACTGAATTAATTGTCGTAAATTTAATCCATATCTGGAGGACTGTGATTTAAAACGTCTTATTAAATACGAGAGATTCATTGCTCTGCTGTTTAATTCAGTGATATCTATGTCTGATGACGAAACATGAAAGTGTTGAGGTTTAATCTTTGATTCAGTGAGGATGACTCGGGTATGTTGTCACCTGCAGATGGTCTTCAACGTGGTTTACCCCATGGCTCCAGACCAGCGGCGCCATGTCAGCATCAACTCTGCTCCCTGGCTGCCGGATCCGGGGATGGTTCTGGCCTACGGAACTGGATTTACTTCCTTTCATCTGCATCACATGATCTGTAGAGATGTATTTGAAAAAGAAGCTCCAGGACGGTGATTAAATGGACCTTTGGTTCAGACTGTCAGGTCTGTGTAAGCCTGTTGTCAGGAGGCTAAGAGAAAAAGGAGAAGAAGGAGAAGAACAAGACGAAGACAGTAAATTTCTAGAAATGCAAATGACCACTATCCAACAGTCAATAGACACATTTTATTTCTGAATTGCTGAAGCACAGAATCATCTTAGAGGGGAGAGCTTATGTCAATGTATTGAGTAAAAGAAAAGAAATGAAAGAAAAAGCTGTGATGGACTTAGCCTTGGTCTGTTTTATCTAGCAATGCCAAAGTCTACAAGTCTCATTAGTGTAAACGTGCTCTTCGGTCTTTCTGTTGTCTTGACACTTATTTTTCACTTGAAGTGCTCACAGATGTATTTGTAAGACAGGACATGTCCAGTTTGCAAAGCTCATAGAGCTGATACATCTTTTGGTCTCTGTCATAGCATATGTTTGTGTTTAGCAGTCTACATTAGTCTACCCCCCCCCCCGCCCCAACCAAGGTGGGACCCTACTGACCTGGTCTTTATTCAAAATCCTATTGTTTCTCCCGTATTAGAAAACATGCATAAATATGTAGGAAACCAATGCAGGGTATGGATGGAAAGCTTTTTCCTTACTTACTTATGCCTTTTTAACTTAAAGCAGTTTCTGTGAAATAAATATAGGTCCCAGAAAATAGCCTATTATTTCTGCCAAGGCCCTCTACTGAATGAATCTATCCGTGTAGGGAAATAATCATAGCTTAACATCAGACTGCTTCTCCAGCTGCTGCTTTAAAGGAAAGCAAAAATGTTAAATACGCTTGAGACATGTAGAGACAAGTATTTTCTTACTGTAGATATTCAATATGGTTCAGTTTCTGAAATCTGGCAGTAATCCTCACAATAAGTAATAATAAGTCTATCCATTCATTCTTGGAAAAATACTATCAGGAGCGAAGAGGTCAGATCTAATTGAAAATTAGCCGTCTCTGATAAAATCCTGTGTTGAATATGCATTTTTCAAACTTGTCTGGGACCTGTTCAGTTTACCATCAGTCTGGACTCTTTGTGTCCAGTGTGACTCATCTATTTAGAGGTTAACTCACATGTTATCCAAATGCTATCTTTATTGAGTACCCACATAGCGTCTTTGGTGGTGTTTTATTTTTTTTTTCCATACCGTATCAAGATGACCACATGTGACCCAGCAGATGCTGCATGTTACTACTGTATGTGAAGCGAGCTAATTTTACTGCTGGTAAAACTGTCTGTAAAACATCTGAGGCATTTCTCTATATCTTCCATCTTCTGTTACAATAAATGCAAGTAGAACTTCAACAGCAAGAATCCACCCTGAAACAAAGTTCATGTGTTTTTCATTGGCTGTGCTCAGTTCACAGGATGAACTGTGCTCATGAATGAGTTAATGCTGCAAATAAGGCGAGAGGCACTCGTGACGCCAATTGTATGTTCTGTGTAGATGAAGTGTCGACATTGGGTAGACAGTTCTCAGGGTGATTTTCTTGTATTGTGGGTTTCTTTTGAAAAACTGTTAACGCGACACAGACTACAATCATATTGTGAGCGATCAAATATGGTTCTGCCAGTCACTGCAGAGCATTCTTGCTATAAACATAGCAAATTAATTCTCATGTGTGTGGTTTAAAGTTTGTAGAGGCTTGGTCATGGTTGCACACACACAGATTTAAAGTGTCATGAGGAGATCATTAGAACGAGTATGGTTAAAGTCTTGTTTTCAAGACACAGTTGTACCCTAAACCCTGATGTTCTGGGCCATCATTTACAGCTGGGAAGCATTGTTTCTGTCTGCATTTGTCTATTTTTGTCTTCTTTATTAAATGAATGCAGAATGTGTCAGATAATATATTTCTTTATTTGTAAAATCTTTTTTTTTTTTTTTTTTTTACAAAAATAATGCGTAAATGTCCATGCAAAGTGAATTTATATTTATTTTATTAAAATGCAATGTGTGTTTCTTATTTTTATTTTTTTCTTCCCTTCACTTAATTTACTAGAAAATGAAAACTATTTCTCCAGTAGTCGTTGATACTGTGGGTTTCATTTTATTGAGATTAAAAAATATTTATATCATTTTCATTTTATTTCATCTTCCTGATCGTTGCATCCGCTTGTGCGGGTCACGGGGATCTGGAGCCTATCCCAGCTGTCTCAGGGCGTGAGGCGGGGCAAACGCCAGGTGCGACGCCAGTGAACCATGGATCTATACAGAGACATACAAACACACACACTCACTCCTACGGGCAATTTGGAACGGCCAATTAACCTGAAGCGCATGTTTTTGGAGGTGGGAAGAAGCCGGAGAACCTGGAGAGAACCCACGCAGACATGGTAGAACAAACAAACTCTGCACAGAGCGGGACTCAAACCTGGAACCGGACCTTGCTGTGCGGCGACAGCGCTACCCACTGCACGCCCAAATTTATGTCAATGGGGAAAACACTTAGTTTTTTATAACACGATGCTGTGGGGTCTGTATGACCCTGAAAGTTTTAATTTCAGGGTCCTACAGATCCTTTACTTTGAAATGATGACAAATTAAAGAAAATGGCACCCGATCACATACATTAATTATCTATTATCAATGAGGAAGGCAAATCCAAAGTCAACCAGGTACTGCTAAAATGCTCATGTCCTGGTTTTTGTGTAGTATCTAACACATCTACAGCAGGAAAACAGCCGTTATTCAATTTGCACCAAGTAACTCTCTAAGGCTGTACAAATCATCAGGACCAATTACTGATACAAAGTGCTGGAGGTTATCTCCACTCAGCCAGCACTGGACTCATTCAGACATAGAGCATCAGCTCTGTTATGAACCAGGGCGCTGCCTGTCTAGCTGCACAATGGCTTCATAGTGCAGCCAGAAACCGGGTGGTCCAACTATCTGACACTGCCCAGCACAGGCTGCGATGTAAGTACAGCAATGTTTAAGGGTGCTGATTTTAGATCAGCATGCCCCAAATGAAATCCATATTCATTCTGCAGTTGGAAAGTGATACAGATAAGAGATCAGCACCAGGAAAGGCGAACTTGCCGGCAGCCACAGCTCCACCAGGTCTGGTCTGTTGGGTTGTGTTTGCATGTCCTGCTTTGTGATCCCCTATAATTGGCCATCATTACACCCCACATTACCCTATCAGGGCATGGCTAGAGGGGGAAACAGACCATATTGGTGGATAGTACGCTTTGGTAAGTCGGAATTACACAACATCAGGGCCATGACTAATATTGGTGCAGTAGATAACTGCTAATGTAAGCAATGGAACAGATGCCCATGGTGGAATAACAACAAATATAGTCCAGTTAACCTTCTCGCAAGGCTGCCTTTGACCAGTCAGAAAGGCACGGGCTCGGTCAAGCGCACATGATGGCTCTCATTCAGCTGTGATTGTGTTTCACTCTGGTGTGTTAAGTGTTTATTAGTTTTAGGTGTTTGCTATTGTTTATCCAGCACTCAAATTGTGTGTGCGTGTGTGTGTGTGTGTGTGTGTGTGTGTGTGTGTGTGTGTGTGTGTGTGTGTGTGTGTGTGTGTGTGTGTGTGTGTGTGCGTGTGTGCGTGTGTGCGTGTGTGCGTGTGTGCGTGTGTGTGTGTGGCTGCAAATGCACTTGTTCTTTGTGGTCAATTGATGGGATTTAATTATGGCCAGTCTATGAAAGCATATCTCTCTCTCTCTCTCTCTCTCTCTCTCTCTCTCTCTCTCTCTCTCCCTCCCTCCCTCTCTCTCTCTCTCTCTCTCTCTCTCTCTCTCTCTGCCGCAGTATTAAAAACGGAAAAGCAATCCTCTGTGGTAATAATCCTCAGCCGAACAAACTCCAGTGTGTTTATACAAGTAAACGCACAACGAGGACCACTTGAGATGCTCCAAAAGTAAGATAAAGATGAATAACTACAAAGATTACTCCCATACTTTTTGTGACTCATGAGTTTGTTTGTTTTGTGTTTGGAGAGTCTGTTTATGTTAATTATGCTTTTCTCCGTTTGAGAGAAATTAGAATCAAAAATAGTTTTGAGCTCAAACACAAACACTTTGACAGAATGCAAACATGGGTGCATACACTCTCTCTCACACTCTCTCTCTCTCTCTCACACACACACACACACACACACACACACACACACACACACACACACACACACACACACACACACACACACACACACACACACACACACACACACACACACACACACACACACACACACACACAGACAGACACACACACATTCACACCTCTGAACTCTGCCACTCACACACACTGAACGATATTAAACATCTGTCTTTTCTTCTGCTTGCTTCTGCAAAATCTGGCATCTTTTAGTAATTTTTCTTTCTGCTTCTTTTTTTTTCCTGATCAGGTCTGGGATTCCCTTTCTACAGCCGAATTTAATTTACTTTTTTTTTTTTACTCCAACCCTAACCCAGTCCTTCTCATACAGCAGAAGCCAGGACTGAAGGCCTGGTCCAAACCGCTACAGGACGAGCCTCAGTCGTCTTTAGACCCGATAGATGAGTAGCCTTGACCCATGTGCTGAGCTGCTGGGTCGCTTGATTGAAGTACACCACACTTGAGAGCATCAGCGCCTTGCATCCATTGAAATAATAAGCTGACCCAGAGAGCTGCTCGCCTTTGAGCTGCAGCCAAACCATCTGAATCCACTCTGCCCAAATGAGGGCTTATTTTTCAAAGCGTCTTTCGCATGTGCTCCGACCGACCCTACACCCATGTTCTGTGTGTTATATGTGCGCACATTAGAGTGGAAGGATGGCGGAGGCCGCGTTGGAAGGGAGCAGATCACGTCTGTGGCTGAACGGTTTGTTCGGTGAGTCACATGTTCCTGGAAAGTTGTGTTTCCACAGTTTGGCTAAGTTTTTCTTTCCAGTCACATTTTGTTTGGTGTTTGTTCATAACCTTGGAATCATAAGGATACAACTATCCTTCAATGTCTTTTCTGTAAGGGCATACAGGGGACGTTCAGATGAAACAATTTGAAACATAATGCATTAAAAATATTCCAAAAGTTCACATTTGAAATACTGAATTTTGAGGAAATTATTAGATTTGCAACCAAAACTATGGCAATCACGCTGAATTAAGGGTTAAGGAGATTAAGAGTACATCTAAAAGATGATACAATGATCAATACTATTAAACTCCATAGAGTAACTATGTTGTCAAGGCGCTGGAGAAAAGAAGTAACCAATCTATAGAATAATGATGAAATCCAGTATCTGCAATTTGTAATTATATACAAAAATACCGTCTAGCATCAATAAGATATGACATGTATTGGTTTTTGATTTTTTTTTGTTGTTGTTGCTTTTTCTATTTATTCCAGTGAATGTATATTTTAGTTCTACTAGAATGACTATTGATACAAGGTGGGGGAGGGAGGGGGAGAGAAAAGCACAAACCAACAAAGAAGAGAGACTTTTAAGACTGCAGGAGCAGAGAAGAGCTCATTCCATGCCATTAATGGCCACTATGATGTGCATTAGAAGACAATATATGCATGCTTATATTAGAATACTTACATGTTCATATTTTGCATGGAGGGCTAAGGATTTGCATAAGGACACAAAATGTGAATGATTTGCCCTCCAGTTTTGGAGAGGGAAAAAAGCGTCTGGATGAAACATTAAAATACTGAAATATTAAATGATGTAAGATAACATTAGATGTGGAGGATTATTTTAAAAGACAAAACTCTTCTTTCCATCTTGTGACTGATGACCTGATGGCTCAGTTATGAATGCCTTAAGGTCACAAATACAGACTCAGCAGAAAAATTATCAGGAAATTTCATTATTAAGGAAAATTTCAGATTTGTTTACTTTGAGACTATGGGGGAAATTGTGTCTGTGTATTTTATATTCAATATTTGCTGGTGTGAACAAGCAAGAAAATAGAACAGGTGAAAATGTTCAAATCCTGTGGAAGATTTGATTAGACTGCCGGAGAAGATGAATGTGAGTGTTTTAACACTTAAATACATTCAAATATATACAATTCAAATATGTACAATATAGAAAACTTAGTATACATTTGTTTTAGAGGCCATACAAAGCTTTAAAAAAAATTCCTTCTATGCTCCCCTTTCTACAAAGCCAAGAATTTATTTTTTGTGAACCCATCAGGTTTGGGGACCTAAACTGGTCATTAAAGGTCTGTAATAGTTAATGTCTCCTTTCTCATCGAATTAAAATTCTCCATGATAAAGTCAGGGACAGATTTGGACTCAAAGATGTTCTGAATGGGTTCACAATGTGGTTTCCATTTTCAAATCAGTAACGATCACTAACCAATGTCTCCTTGTGTGTCTCGCGTTATCCCTCCCACTTTGTTGCGCCTTTATAATATTTGACGTGTTCAAATTCAAAAGGTCAGAAGAGAGTGATCTTTTTCATGTTCATCTACCTATTTTCATTGTTTCATGCTTTATTCTTTTTGATCACTCCCGATTAGATCTACTGGAGAGCCATTGGCCCTCTGCAGCCCATAGTCTGCCCCACCTACAGGTTGTGTCGGTCAGATTACATGAACGGCGATTACTTTGGTGAGAACTGCAAGACGAAGTACCAGATAGACTGAGATGCATGAAAGAAAAGAGAGACGTATCAGTCAGTGGTCATTTCCAACGGTAAAGAGGAATGAGAAAGAAGAAGAGCACAAGAGGAGGACAACTATGGAGAAAAGATGTCACAATGCAATCTGCTCCATCAGCACAGTGTCTCAGATGTGGTCTGGCACCTAGTTCACAAAGCCAACCAGATCCACACATTGCCTTAATATCTCTGAGTGGTGGTGTTGGGGGCCGTGATGAAGAGTGGGATAGTGGAGAGAGAGAGAGAGAGAGAGAGAGAGAGAGAGAGAGAGAGAGAGAGAGAGAGAGAGAGAGAGAGAGAGAGAGAAGCGAGAGAGAAAGAGAGAGAGAAAGAGAGAGAAAAAGAGAGAGAAGTGGGAGTGCATGATGGGGGAGAGGGTGATGGTGGTGTTGAAGAAGAAGAAAGGGAAGAGCAAGTCTTTTCTGTTTACTCACACCGAGTCGCTGCCAGAAACTTTAGACCACATAATCGATTCACTTTTGTCATCTTTGCAGTCCCATGTAAAAGATTGATGAGGGAGATGATGAACTAAAATAAACCAATCTCACAGTCAGTCACACAGACAGGCAGCCGGAGATGGTGGGGCAGACAGACAGGCCCAGATTCTCTGTGGCCGACACTTTTCTTTAAGAGGGTCTAGCTGGTCAGAAGCAGCCTGCTGCCCTCTTTTGTCAATGTTATGGTTGCACTGAATAGATATTAATTTAGAGAAAAATAAAACCTCATTCTGCTAAAGATTTGTGATACCAGGAGAATAAAAGAAATCATAAAATTATATTAGCAAAATCCCTTTTAAAGAGATATTTTTATTCAAGCACTAAACCTCATTCATTTTAAAAAGAATCATGTGGTTTATGTCAAACATTAAGTCTTTTTTTTTTAAATTTATAGTCTCTTCTCCTTACCAGAATAATAATGTCATATTAAATAAAAACACGTGACAGGATATATGGCACTGCTTTTTCCACCAGTGCTCCTCTGTTGCTTCGGCAGCATACAGAACTGCAGCTTTTATGCATCCATAAAGTGATGTCTTGCTTTAACGAGAAAAGAAATTCATTGCTACCGTAATTGGTAAGTGCCCAAATCATTAAGCCCTAATGTGGGGCATTTCCTTTGGAGGTAGTTTCCATTTAAGAGACAAGAGTCTAATTGGTGAGTTGTTGAAAAGCACCAGTACCTCCCCAGAGATTGTTTCTGAAATCATATAGAGGATAATTCCCTTTCAATTAAAAGCTACAGTATTCCTGGTTTTATTTAATTGAATGCATTTATTCAAATCATGGGGGGGTGGGGGTGCAGGCACCATGATTCCATTAAGGTTTGTGTAATATTACCAGGCCAGTGTGAAAATATCACTCTGTCTCAGGGAAATAGAGCAATACCAGGAATAGATTGCTGAAAAAACAGAACACTCCAAAGAAGACGGCGGCCGGCACGGGTGCAGATTGAATAAACAATGTTCAGTGCAGAAAGCATTACAGGGAATAAAGATGACCCGCTGCTGCCGCCACTGCCGCTGCCACTGTATTTGAATATTATGGGAATTGATTTGTCATCAGATAGTGAGCATCAACTATTTGTAAAGTAGGCTGAATAGATCTCCCACAGTTTTCAAAGTAATATATTTGCAGACTATAAAGCGGGGGAAATGTTTCTGTGTGAGTTCGGTGCTCCAGCTGGGATGAATCATGGTTTAAGCGACATGGGTGGCGACCAGTGAATAGTTCAGTGTGTCACCAAACACAAATTCAATCCTAACTTCGAGAATAGGACTAAAAGAGATTTGATGCTGAGTGAAATCGTGAATGTAGCCCCTTAAACTGAGGTGTTATCTCACTCTCATCTCTAGGTTCTTTTTACTTTCCTGCAGCAGCCCCCCCTCCTCTCCTCCTCCTCACCTCCGTCTGTCTCCCTGGCAGGTGTCACACCCACACTGTGGCCTCTGGGCCGCAGTAGCAGTGCAGTGCACTGAGATAAGGGCCGTACAGAGACAAGCACACATCCTGTATGAGGTTAGGGCCCATCAGCACAGCACTCCAGTGCAATGTAGATTTGTGCATGTGTGAATCTATGTGTGTGTGTGTGTGTGTGTGTGTGTGTGTGTGTGTGTGTGTGTGTGTGTGTGTGTGTGTGTGTGTGTGTGTGTGTGTGTGTGTGTGTGTGTGTGTGTGTGTGTGTGTGTGTAACCGCACCTCCTCACCATCTCCACGCCAATGAGGACAAAGCCTGCGGTTGCCAGACACAGGTGTGTGCGTGTGTGTGTACGTGTGTTTGTGTGTGTGCGTGTGTGCGCGTGTGGCGACAAAGAGTGAGAAACTCCGCCGTGTTGTGATCTCATGGTCGTTTTGATAAGTCTCTAAGCAAACAAGGTCAGAGAGGGTGAAGCGGCTCTGCCGTTATGACAGCGGTCTACAGATGTTATGAAGTCACTGTACTCACAGCTTTCAACTCCCCTCAGCAAGGCCTGTCTGCGGTTTGAGATTACCTTGTACAATACAAAGGTTTCTGTCTCTATTTCATTGTCAGATACCCTCACTGATCTTTTTTCCATGCTGTTTGGCACTTAGTCGGGGAGGAGGCCTGTGAAACGTGTTGGTGGTCCAGGATTGAAATTCAAATCGGAGTTGCAAACCCATTTGTCAAAGACAATGTGCAAATAAGCTGAACTTTGACAGTAAAAAAAAAAAAAAGCAAGTTTATTCACACTTTCTTCAGCACATCTGGGCCTGCAATGCCCTCTCATGGCTGCACAGACGCAGACACGGTGTGTGGTTTAAATGGAGAGGAAAAGTGAAAGCAGGCCTCATATGGCGCAAAGCAAGATATGGTGTCGGATGAGGTCGAACATGATCAAGTAGAAATATCACGTGTTGACAATACGGAGAGGATTTTTTTTTTTTTTAGCTTTGTGCTCTGAATTGTTCTGCATTCATCCAAGTCTCTCTATGAGGAAAAGGAAAACTAACATGTGCATCATTTCTGCCATTGACGTGTGTGTCCATAAAAATAAAAAAATAAAAAAAATAAAACACTGTGTGTTTACTGGCTTTGTGTGAACTTATGAATTTATGTATGTGCACATGTGATAACAAATTTTCCAATATTCTTAAAGCTGTGATATTGCTTGAAACTGCTGAAGTTTATGCATGCCTGGCACACACACTCACACACACTGCCTCACGTTCACACACCAGATATCATCCACAGGCCATCTCACAGGCCATCCCATCAAAGAAAGGACTATTTCTCCCGCTCCCTGCCTGGCTTTTTCTCTCTAAATCTGACACCGCTCTCATAATAAGCAGCCTTGCATATCAGCTCTTTGGAAAGAGATGCAACTGCTCAACTGAAGGGAAGAAGGCGGGAGGGGGGTGGAAAGGAAGAAGAGTGGTGGGGGTGGGAAGGAGGGAGGGAGGGTGGGGAAATCGCGAAGACTTCTGTCACTTCATGAAAAATAGCTTCCCCTTTGGACGGAACTTCACAGGCCACAATCAAGCAGTGCCAAGACGCTGCAATCGTGGCAAATCAAGTCAGCATCTATTAATAATATTTCTGGGGCTGCTGCGGTGAGTGTGTGCCGTGTCCTCCCGCTGTCATAGCCCCGTGATGGAGCGCTGCCTTTATCTCAACCCTGGCACGCTTCTGTCACCGTGATAAACAATTCACACACAAATATGAATAAGGATCCTCCCAGTAGGCCCCTACACACCCTGTCTTTTCCCCTCATTTTCTAGATGGGGGGAATGTAATCTTCGGGCTTGGTCTTTCTCTCTTTTTCTTTTTTTTTTCTCACCCTCTCCACTCTCTTTCTTTTCCATCCATCTCTCTTCCCCCTCTTTTCTCTCTCCACCCTCCCTCCTACCTCTCATGTTCCCTCCTTTCTCTTTCAATCTGTCTTTCAAAGATATGTAAATGACCTCGAGATGGGACCCCGGCGCGTAGGTGGTGTAGCGTGAATGTCAAAGCCCGGGCCTGTGAACCCTGCACACAAACGTGCACACAGGCACAGACCCACACACACACACACACACACACACACACACACACACACACACACACACACACACACACACACACACACACACACACACCTGCACTGTAAAGATGTCTGCTTTGCATGCTTATTCACAATCATATGTCAGAAATCTCAATACACACTCATTTACACACAGTCTCACAAACATAGACAGATGCACACTCTGACACACAAACACAGTGACATAAACATATTGAAGGATGTCACTTGCCTCATTGCTGAAAAGCAAAAGGGACCTTGTCCTCTGCAGTCATGTTTTAGTCCAGCTTCATTACAAGGAGAAAACCTATCAGTTATATTTCTTTTAGCTGATAATAAATCAATGAGTTTCACCGCCTCGCAGCTACAGTGATGGTCATATTGTTCTTCACCTCTAATGGTGTAATTATTCAAAGATTAGTCCATCTTAAATCACACACAACATCATTAAACTGGACTGATATTAATAGTTTGGATACCAAGTAGGAGATGGAGTGTATTTAGTGTTACATGTAGAAACACACACACACACACACACACACACACACACACACACACACACACACACACACACGCCTACACACACACACACACACACACACACACACACACACACACACACACACACACACACACACACAAAGTCCATCATCTAAAGCCGGGCTGGTTCAAAGATAAATTAATCAAATACAAATTCCTTTCAAGTACCTTCCTTCCTTCCTCATTGTTTCAATCTGGGATGTTTTGATCACTGCACGATTTCCCCTCTCTCAGGGTGTATAAAGGAAATTAGCAAAGTTTATTAATCTGTGTTCGATTTATTCCTTTCATTGAGGTTGCAATTTAATTTGAAACAGTTTGAATATTTGTGAAGAAAAAGCGGTAAACTTAATTTCGGGTTACGTATAGTTTTGGATTCTGTGCAGTGTATACCAGTTATTCAGTTCTGAAGAGAAAAATGTATTTTTATGTAATATTAGATAATATTTTACAGTGTGCAATATTTTAAACATGACAGATCTGTACAAAAAATATGCACATTTGATATTTAAATAGTTAGGAAGCTTTGTTACATGAAAATATAAATTCCAATCCACACCCCACATATCCATTTATCCCCATAGATGCTGCTTCTGTACTAGTTATGATCTGGATGGTCATTTTCCTAGGACACACAGGCTGTCATTTTCAAAATCCAAAAAGATGTGGACTCATCAGACCAAAGTGGACACATGTCCACTTTTTGACCGGACTATGTAAGGAGTGTTGGGCCCAAAACACATTTGTGGCACTTGTGGAATTGGTATTCTATAGTGTTCAGTGTCCGCAGAAAAGGCTTTACTTGCATCTACAGATGCTACAACGAACTGTTTACCGACAACACCTTCCAGAAGTGTTCTTTACCACAGTTCGCTCCTGGTCTGTTTGGCGTCTAATTGTCAGTGGCTGATCCCTGCCAGGCCCTGTCCCCCCATGTCTGTGATGTAATTGCGTATTTCCAGCGCAGTGAAACATCCAAAGAGGCCTAAATGAGATTTCACTCAGCAGGATGGAGCCTGCGGTGGGGTGCTGATGATGAATGTATTGTAAGATTGATTAGCGCCAGTAAGAAGTGTGGCGGATATGGCTACCAGAGGTGTGTGCGTGTGTGGGGAAGTGTGAGGAAAACAAGAGGTTGGTGGTAAATGTGTACGGTGTGTTTGACGAGCACGTATGTGTGAGTGCACACGTTTGACGCAACGTGTGTGTAAGTGTGCTAGGATGGACTGCAGAGAGTGTCACTCTGGTGAGAAATGACAAGTGGAAAACCGAAAGGTGAAAAAAAAAAAAGTGAAAAAAGAGAGTAAGAAAAAAACAAACAAACAAGATCCCAATTGTTCTGTGAATCCAACCAAATATTAAAGCAACATCCACCACAAAACCATCCTAACAAGCGGCTTCATTTAGTATTCATTCGTGTGTAAGACATATCAGAATGGCATGAGATACTTCAACAATTTGCAAACTTTCAATAATTGGGTATCACCTGTCATGTTCTATATGCTGTTGGAGAGCTGAGTGTGTTCAGCTATTTTTCAAGACAAAGATCTTTGTTGGGAAACAAAATCCTGTGCAGGAAAGACAAAAAAGTCAGAATGAATGTAAAAAGTATTTTTTAATGTATCACACAATTTAGATATAAAAAGACAAACAAATAAAAACAAATAAACACAAAATTCAGGTGTAAATGAATTTAGTTTAACTATATTTGTGAATATGTTTAAACATGTAAACGATGACACAGTACTTAGTTTTTGTTTGAAGTGACTCTTTTATGGCATGTGGTTTGCTTTTTCCCTCAAGTGTGCTATGTTAAAATCCTTTACATGACCGTTCATTTTGACATATTTTGTGTCAATAATATCAAAAACACTTTTATTTTGTAAAGCAAAACACACTCATCGTGATTATTGTATAAATAGATAGATAGATAGATAGATAGATAGATAGATAGATAGATAGATAGATAGATAGATAGATAGATAGATAGATAGATAGATAGATAGATAGATAGATAGATAGATAGATAGATAGATAGATAGATAGATAGATAGATAGACAGATAGACAGATAGATAGATAGATAGATAGATAGATAGATAGATAGATAGATAGATAGATAGATAGATAGATAGATAGATAGATAGATAGATAGATAGATAGATAGATAGATAGATAGATAGATAGATAGATAGACAGATAGATAGATAGATAGATAGATACTTTAATAATCCCAGAGGAAAATGCACAATGTATTATGAAATACATAATAAATGTATTATGATTAAACAACATAACACAGACAAAAGGCCATTCTGTTGGAATCAGTGTATAACTTCTGTGGTATTTTATCATTTATATAGTTTTACTGCTTTATAATCAGTTGTTATAGTGAAAAATGTGCCCTTCATGTCTCATTAAGTAATTGTATAATGTATATTACAATGTGTATTGTATAGTAGATCTTCATGTTTTTGTTGTTTCTTAGCAGTAGACACAGCAGCAGCAGTAGTCATTGTAGTATTGCTTAGTGTCAGAGGTTGTGGAAACATCGCAATGATAGTAATATAGAGTAAAAGCAGGAAATATTGATTTCATAAATACCACAAATGAAACCAGAAAGTAGAAAGAAAGTGAAAAACAAATGATGGCATTCAATGTATCATAACTGAATATGAGCATAAATGTTTAGCAGCTATTGACATTTCTTGACAATCTTTTCACTTGACTTCAGATTTAACACAAAAATACATGTTGCACTAACCGTTTGCACTTATCCATTTACTTGTTAAATCTCTGTAACAGCCCAGCACAGGCAGACCAACTGCTCTGGTGTGGATTCAAACCCTCAGTGATTGCAGGTGACACCTGCTCCTACACTTCCGCATTAAAGCAAATTTCAAGTTATTGCAAGCCCCAAATAAGGCGTTATAATTTAGACTGTACCTCTGTCATTCTCTGCAGCGTTAAAACTTGGAAGGAAATACGTTGATTCTGCAGAGCTCTAAGTCTTTGTTGTCTCTTCAAACACAACAAACGTATTTTTGTGTTTCTAAAAGCGAACAGATTCTGTTTAAGCTAGGCTGTGCCATGGTAGGACACAGGCCTTTAGGCTTTGGCTGGGGATCACTGTAACTCCTGCATAAGAGGGAAATGTCTGTTCAACCCTTCATACTGGAAGCTAGCCACCATGCAGAAAGCCAAAAGTGCCACACGGACAATTCCCCCACTCTGGCTTTTAATGGTGGTACACAGAAGCAATAATCATAAAAAGCCAGGGTCTCTTTCTGAATGGTAACATATTTGTCTCCTACAGTAACCACGGCCTCAATGCTGGGTAATTTTCCTTCAACATGCTAAACTATGGGGACAAAATGTGGGACCTGCCATTCTCCATGCATATTAAAGACACTTGTCATCAAGACGTCACCCAGGAGCTATGAGAACAAGAGGTACAGTTCCTCCGAGACAGACTCACTCACCATCAAAACCATGAAATTAGGCCCAGGAAAATATCCTTGTGATGGGAAAAATGCCACACTTTAGTGCATTTTGCATATAAAAAAAACCCAGAAACGGATGCATGTAAATTGCTGGTGCCACAAAGACAAATTGGTAATTCAGGTTTGGAATGAAAATGACACTAAAGTGCAAAACGGAAATGGTGCAGCGTGAAAGGAATAAGGGTTGTTAAAATGTCACATTTGAGATTCCGTGCCTTTAGGAATCGAGATGTATTGTTAGAGGAGAAGTGATAAACAGGAGCCAAATGTACATGCAGCAAATAAAGCTCCATGTATAGCACGTTTTCTTAGTCAACGTGCTCTGAGCGACGCCTGTAGAATAGACACAAACTGATGAATGCACAATTTGTGATTACATACTTCCCCACACCTTAGGAACTCATACTTTTTGTCTATAATAATAAAAATTGTAAAATGTACCTACCCAATGACATTCAAATTGTAATTTTGAGCAAATGAAAACCAGATGTTGATTTCCTCAGAGCTTTAACAGATTTGAGAAACACACATATGTACCTGCACTGAGAGGGGACTCACAGCAGTTTTCAAATGGTCTAAAATAAATTGAATCGTTGTTCATTTGCTGTTGAATCCGCATCCAGTGCTCCTGATAACATGTCACTCACTCAAGAACAAACAATAGGCTTGACTTTTTTTATTTATTTTTTTTAGTGTACATACAGTAGGTAGAGTGCATTGTTTCCCCCACATGGGCGCTAGTGACACAGCCCACCACCACCACCACCACCACCTTGCTTTGTCCCTGGGCTCCTCGGGGCCCAAGACCAGTGCCCTCCAGGATGACAAATGGCCTTAATGAAATTGGACAACTCAGCATACATGCATAAGAGGATGTTAAATATTGATAGTGAAGATCAACGTAGCGGTGCATATTCCACTCTTTAATATTTTAAGTGTCAGACAGGCCTATTGTCTATCTATTGGGGGGGTAAATCACTGTCTGTGTCCCCCAATTCTCTTTGAGACACATATGATAGCCAGCATGGCGTTCACTCAGCTATGGATGAGAGCATCCAGGTCTGCGCTTTGCATATATGCTGAACAAAAGCGACATGGCAGGACATCTTTTCATAAATTTTCATTCTGATCAAGTGGGTTTATTCATGTGAAAACCACACACGTATGCAAGTAAAGGAAGACCATATATTTATTTGCTACTGCAACAGTCAAAGGCTCCACAGATTCATTCAAAGGTGTTCTTGAAGCTGTTTTACTAATGTTGGAATGAACCTTTTCTTTTTCAGCTGAAAGACAACCCTTAAGATTTTCCATGAATCGGTGCCCTTGCTGGTTCTTTTCTTTTCTCTAATGTTATAATCATTCTACATTTTCTCAGGTTATGAAAGAATGTGTAATATCAAACCCTGCACACATGCCAACACTTGTGTATACAGAATACTTATCACAGTGGTGGCGCTGCACCTTGAGGGCGTGTCGTTGCGCAGCACAGTAGCGAAGGCAAAGATCACATGAATAACCATTATTCAAATCGATTCAAATTAGGGGGGCACTCAAAGTAATCGGCTAATATCCTACAAAAAATCAATTCCACTCCCATTTGGACACAATTGAATGCGTCTGAAGAGGGCAATTATTAAACACACAGATCAGATCCATAATTGGTAGGGGTGGTGTGGGGGGGGTAGCATTGTCATGAGGGCTAATGCACTTCCAGTGAGCCAAGAGCCAAAGCATACACTTAGCACAAGCTGGGTTGCATATCCGGCTCAAACAGAGCTGGCAATAGATAGGCTGAGGAACTGCCAGCAGTTTGGCGGGGTGAGGAGAGGAGGGGGTGGGGATGCTGGGGTGGGAGGGCACCTGGGAGACGTTGTCCAGTGGGAACCGTTCCCTTACAACCTCCCCCTTAGCTTCCCTCTCCCATCTTTTTCTTCTACATCCCCTGGAGGCTTCTTCACAACGGGTCCCTGACAGACCGAAGGGATGACCCTGGGAATCTCATTATGCATACAACCAAAGTGTGCCCCCCCCCCTCCACCACTACCACTGCCAGAACCGCCACCCTCAACCCCACCAACAGCCACCCCCCACTAATGCATTTGCATACAGAAGACGGTCCAAATAAGGTAATAAATCAGCAGCCTATATTCAAATGGTTTGCAGGGAGATTGAAACCCCTGCATTCACCACCAAGAGTAAATTCACCCTCATGCTGGGGAGTCAGATACCCATTTTCATCAGCGGACACAGGACTGTGTCCACTGGACACCTAGGTATAAATATATATCTCGCTTCATTGCATTGCCAAGGGACGAACTACCTCAATATATCAATATACATATGCTTATTTCTTATACGCCCCAGGCAAACTAACTACCTCGGTTATAAGGCTGGGCTTCATGGTACCCGAAGGTCACAGCTCATACTGGGAGAAGGGGACAATTGGAATATTACACTTAATGGACGTCTTTGGACAACACCTCTACCAAATCACTTTGCCTCATCAATAATGAAATTTCCATGAACATGGAAATCAAAGTAATTTCCTTAAGGTGGGATTATGGAGGGTTTCAATTTTCCCACACCAGGCCAACATGTAATCGAGCCTTGCTTTTGTGCCGGCAACAGAGTAATACTTTACTTTAACCTGATGTGAGTCCTATTATACGTTAAGGAAGTGTGTAAGAGCTTTGTACATACTTGATACGGCTGATTATAACAGTCTGAGAATAAATAAATAAGAGTGTCTGCTGTGCATGCTTGAATAGGACACAGTGAGATGGAATAATAAAATCAAATCCTAAACAGAGTAAGATGTATCTGCGTGTGTGTGAGTGTGTATGTGCAGACTGGCACAATAAAGCAGGCCAACTATGATTGCATTATGATCTGGTGGAAAATGAATTCTGCTTAACAAGCTGAACCCCCCCCCCCCCCGCACCACCACCACCACCCCAAAACACACACGCACGCACGCACACACACACACACACACACACAAATGCAGAAACACTTACAACCATTTCATTTATGTTGGTAAAAAATGGAGAGAAAAAAGATGCATTTTAAGATACATGCAAATAGCTATCCATCAATCAATTTGTTGGTCCCAAAACTACCATCAAAAGGGCAGAGGCTGTGAAGTATGCAATTCCCCATCAACAAATGGAGGATTGAAACTGAATCCTTCAAGCTTAATTAATGGGAAGTCTGCCACTATTACTTGGTTTGTTTAACGCGCCTCACACAGAGGGCAAGTTGTCCTTTTTTGAATCACTGCACCGAATTCCTCTTGTTCAACATGACTGAACTGCTTTTCATGCAAAAAAACAATCCATCTCATTTTTAATCCTTTCCTCTCATGGGTCGACATGTCATTATTTTGAACCCCACATACAATGGCTTTTCACATTCATGTTGCATCACTCTCACTCAGGGTGTGTGGCAGTAATTATCATGAGGTAGAGATTTCTATTTGTAGAATAACTACCAGCACTTAGACAGAGGCACTGAGGCAGTAATTTCTGTTTCATCCAGAAGTTCAGCCCCACACCAAATACCTCTGTGTTCTAGATAGCCAATTATATCTTGGTAAACAGTGAATGGGAATCATATTTTTACTGAATCACTGTGAATCTATAATAAAAGCTAATAAGAAGAAATACAAAAGTTTATTCAAAAATGTCAAGCCAGAACTTTCTGTAGGGAACCAAAATGAAAATGAGTCAATGTAAATAATGGTTTAATAAAATCCCCTCTAGTGTAAATCCAATGTGAAATTCACCAAAATATGGGAAACTTTTCACCCTCTTCAGCTAATAACTGGTGACAAGAAGAGGGCTTAAACAAAAGATCAGTCAAGCGTTCATTTGAATATTCAAATCCTTTTAATAAAACTCGGCTTGATTCATTTCCCATAGATTTGCCAAAAACACTCATTTTGCATTGGAGAGAACATGATTTGAATTTTTTGCAGGAAAAAAGGAGACTGTAGTATTCATCTGCTTAAGGTCTTACTGGTACATACTCCATGTTTAAATGGTAAATACAGTACTATGCTCCAACATACAAATATGAACATGAGTAAGCTCTCCAGATCTACATTTTGTCAAAGCATCAGTTCAACATCTGATGTGTTGTCATGTTTTTTAGACTTGGATGAGAAAAAAAAATCTTTGAAGATTTTAAACCCATTTTCCATAACACTACACTTTTTAATATCGTTTTGGCTATTATTTCTCTGCGAAATGATAACAGTTAACACTGAGTTAATTTAGACCAGATGAATAACAAAATGCCAATAAGAGCACAGACCTGCACAGACAATTATTTTTACCTAAATTGCAACCTGAATTCAAGATATTTCTTTAAAATTATTTCAAAGCGGTATTTCAGTGGTTTATTATTCACTTTCATTTAAAAATATGTATAGTTAACACAACAGAGGCCATAGATTATCATAGATTGGGCAGCAGTGGCTCAGCGGTAGAGCAGACGTCTTCCAACCGGACGTCACCCAGACACCAGCGGTTCGATTCCCGCTCCCGCCAGACATCCGACATCGGAGTGTGAGCTGACTGTGGGAGGTGTCAGCTCACCTCCTGTCCACTGCCGAGGCGCCCTTGAGCAAGGCGTCGTCCCCTTACAAGTTGCTCAGTTGGGGCGCTACCTGAAGCGGCTGCCCTTCACTCTCTACCTCCCCATGTACTGTTGTGCTGTGATACTAACTGCATGCTCACAGGCCCCTTGTGTGGTGTGTGTTTCAGGGGCCTGCACAAATACTGTATATCCTGCATGTAACACAAAAATTATTTAAAATAGTGAAAATAGTAATTTCCCCGTAAAGGGGATCAATAAAGTTCTTCTTCTTCCTCTTCTTCATTATCTTTTTTTGGTTCCCACTGCTACAGCCTACATTTCCCATCATGCAACAAGAAAGCAACTTTTTTAAGACTATAATGCAAATGCAGGTAAATACCTGCATCTTTCAGCTAGTGTGCCCTGTGCTTGTAATGGAGCCTTAAGGTCGACTCTGGCCCCGTCCACACGATGACGGATTTTTTTAAAAGGCAACTTTTTTTTTGCGTTTACGCCTTCCGTCCACACGACAACGCAGTTATCCGGAACGAAAACACAACTTTTCGAAAACGCTGGCCGAGGTGGATTTTTAAAAAAACGCTGGGTCTGCGTTGTCGTGTGGACGGTGTATCCGCAACTTTTAAAAAACGCTGATGTCTTGCCTGCGACGAAAACCTCTGTGAAGTCATATTTATGGGCCCGTGTGTTGTGACAACAAAATACGAAGGATTCCTATTGGATAAAATTTGACTCAATACTGCCACCACATGGTTTGGCATGCTTATAGCCGTCTTTGAAAACGCACTGCTGCGTTTACGTGTGGACGGAGATTTTTTGAAAACGATGTCGTGTGGACACGAATCGTTTTCAATGCGTTTTTAAAAAGTTGCGTTTTTAAAAAAATCCATCATCGTGTGTACGGGGCCTCTGTGGTCTCTAGGCCCATGTTAAATCAATAGTGATGACATCATCAGGAATCCCATTTATTCTCTGCAATTAAAAAGTGTCCCAGGCTTCCCCGGGCTTCTGCATTTTAATGCTAATAGAGCACACACATTACAGTCCTGCTCCGACAGAACCAGCTGACTTTCTGCTGACTCCTCAAAAGAATAAAAGCATAAAACAATTTACTGATAAGACTCTGTCAGACATTTTCTACTGGTCTTATGCTAGGCTCAAACTGCAGGAGTTTCAGCACAATGTAATCCAGATTTAAAGGAGAAATCCCATATAGTCAGAGACTGGCATTATTGCACTTTAAAACCCAACTTTTAAAGACAGAAAATCCGATCAAAATCTGTAACACAGTCGATCTAACTTTAAGCTTTTCTACTTCCTGAAAAAATAATCGTCTTTTATACTTGTGGCTTCAGTAAACAAAGACAAATATTTTATTTAAAATTGTATCTCAGTACAAAATCAATGTCATAACAGCAATAAGGTTTTCAGAAATATGTGTGTCTAATTGAATGAATTCCATGAAGTTAAGCTAAATCTCAGGAGTAACTGTGACCAATCTTCTAATGCGTGGCTCTAGTGAATAAATGAACCGGGTTTCTGTTGGTGACTTACTTACCTGAACCGGCAGCCAAGGGGTTAAAAGTGAATCTGCAGGGAGAAGAAGACCCAGATGAACTCAATACTCCTATCGTTTTGTTTATTTACTCATTGAGGTGGTTTATTGGCGTACCTTTCAGTTGAACTTCAAAATAAAAATTAAAAAAACAAAATAAAAAAAAGGTATTTTTAGAAGAAAACAAAATAATTCATATGTTGAACAATAACTTTAAGTACCGAGCGATAAAATAAAAGAATGAGACACAATTAACATTTATGTTTGCCTAAATTGTAATTGAAATCATTATTGTTGAATAAAATTAAGTTTACCGTTGTTCTTCTTCAAGTTTCCTGAGCATTAGTTCCATCCCTACAAATAAAAAAAATAAAAAAATCCAGACTCAACTTAAATATTTCATATTTACAAATCCATACATGTGATTGATTTCAGTTTTACCTCCCATTAAAGCTGCATAAATAAGGATGTGATGTTACCCTTTGGATCATGTTAGTGATACTCCCACACACATTTGCAATCACTTACAATGTCTTTAAAATAAATAGAAGTAACTACAAAAATTAGATCAAGCTGTATCAAACCAAAATTATCTTCCACATGAGATAGTGTTTAAACATCAAAATCAAACTGTTCACTTCCACAGTGCTGTAGCAAAAACCACAGTGGGATTTTTTCCCCCCTTTTTGGCATGATATGATGAGGGCTTCCTTTTGACACCCCTGTTCTCAAGGCCTCGACACCCATAAACAAAGTGATTTATTCTAACTTTCCACATCACAATTCTGCTATCTAATTACTTCAGGGGGACAGCATATTCCACTCTCCTATGAGTTATGGAGATCCTTCTTTATGAGTGAAGTTGATGGAGGATAAGGCGAGGAGCTCATCATAAATCCTCAATAATGCAAACGTTTGAGGAATATCTCAAAATAAAAATGCAAATGTGATTAAGAATGGGTTAGCCTGTGCTGATATGGCAGCTTGTATCATCTAAAGAGATGCAGAGCACCTACGGGGAAAAAGTGCCATGTACTTAAGAGGCACTCAAATAAATAAATAACATTCACTTGCATAGATGCTGTATGCTAATATCTCCTTTGCCGCACGCACAGATGCACGTGTGCCCTGCACATGTAGACACACAAGCAAAAAGCAACCGCTCACACATGCAGTCAGTACACTTATGAAAATGGAAGTGCACCCAACATTTTTAATCTCACACCTACGTGGCCCTAACGAGAAGGTATAAACTTTTAGGAGGGAGGATGGAGTAGAGGCATGCACATGCAAATGGAGCGCATGGAAAATGGCGGTGGTACAATGCAGAAGCTTGTTAGTGACTGAGAGGCGAACAGTGAGGATGATCGCGACACCTCGTCACTCGCCTTTTATCTCTCGTCACCGGCAGATGAAAAATCACTGTGAATCTGCCACATCCGTCTGCATTAACATAACAAAGCCTCAGAGGAGAGTGGAAGAGAGAGGTAGACGAGGGGAGAGGGAGGAAGAGGCCGTAGCGACCGTCCATCCCTAAGTCTGCCCAAAGTCCGACCGGCATCCAGATCGGATAAATTCTCCACTCGTTATGGCCGTTATTATTTACTCCTTTTATTCTGGATGATTTGTGTCTTCCTTTCTCTCACTCTATCTTTCACACACACTCACACACATTTAAGACAGAATATAGACAGTGAGAACAGATGTCAAGCAGCCACCTGAAGAAGATCGTTCCCAACTTCAGCATCATCTCACCCCTCAGCTGGCATCGTCAGCACAATGGAAAGGACAGAATTACAGGAAGGCCTCTTTCTAGGTAGAAAAAGAGAGGGACTCATCACCTTCCTCTCTTCTGCATTTCGCTATTCCCTCTTCATCATCACCTCTCTCCCCCATCTCTCCATACAAAGCTCATTGGGTGGAAAGAGAAAGAGCAATGGGAAGAAGCAGGAGGAGGGGGTTGAAAGACATTATGCATATGAAAATGTCCTGAAAGAGGTGTGATTTATGTATGCATTAGATGCAGATTCCATTACGGGCCAGTGGCTCAAGTGAGATCTTTCCTAGAACACCGAGGCGACCTGATCAAACTCAGTCTCATTACTGGCCGTACGGGCAGCAGGGAAAGGGTGCAGCAGAGGGAGAAAAGAAAAAAAAAAGAGATAGAGGAGGCATATTTACAACCTGGACACACACACCTCACCCACAGGGAGAGAGTAAATTGCAATCTGCCCTCCAAGACCGCAGCGAATCACAGCCAGGCATTCACCTGAAAGACGAGTGGGAGCGCAAGGGAGGATCGGGGAGAATGGATGGCGAGAAAAGTGTGAATATATGTTTGTGGATAACTGTGGTCAGTTTTGAGCATCTCTGGATCATGTGTCTCAGTCTACCTGCCAAAAGCATTGTTTTACAAAACATTCTACTACTATATACTGTATGTGTTCAAGCCATATGCATTATTGTAAAATATACATGCAGGTGCATGCCTATAGAAGGAGGAGGAGGGTTGTTTGCCTTGATAATCACGTGCCAGCTCCAGATAAGGAAAAAGTGTTTTGTGAAAAGAAAACATGGGCGGCAGTCCTCCATTCTGTCTGACCCTGGCACTGTAGCCCCTGTGATTGGGGTCAGTCTTGAGATTCCTCTCTGGCCAGCTAATGTGATTGCATCGGAGCAATCCCCTTAAACGCCATCAGCTCTGATCTGCATAGTAATTGGCTCGACTCTCCTTGGACGTGACCTTGGAAAGGGGCGCGCTGTCACTCCTGCCTCTCTCTCCTGTAACGCCAATCATACACACACACACACGTGCAAACTCTCTCGTACACCCACATAGACACATACATAACATGGCCATAGAAACAGACATGGATGGACAAGGTTAAGAACAGGTGCCCTACATGGTTTGCTGGGTAGCGAGTGTGTAAAAGGAGAAATAAATCCAGGTGACAGGTGTTAATAAACTACCAGAAAGTAGGTGATATCTCACAATCAACACACTCAAAAACTTAAGGACAAGCTGAGTGTTGCACGTGAGTTGCTGCGGTGGGAAACCTTGATGAAAGGCGGCATTTTAGGTGAATTAGCAGGGGTAGAGACAAAAACCATCTGCATTATAGCCTAAGAAGATGTAAAAATAGTGTGGAGAATGCCCTTAAAGTTGTTTTAAAAATAAATGAATCTCTTTTCATGATTAACTGTAATTTATAAAGATAGAACAGTTAGATAGGGGTTAAGTCATGCTGCTGCAATTCCATTTTTCAAACACCCCGTAACCTTCTCTCTTTTTGTCCTTCTTGCATCAGCACTATTTGTTGAAGATCTTAACGAAAGACAAAGGAGCAAATGTATATTTTATGAATGTATGCCTCTGGTTTATCTTCCTTTGTGGGGCTTGTGTATACAATCGAAACCAGCTCTCGAAGAGAAAAGTGCTTTTTCTTCTCCTGTCCCCCGATGTCAACGACAAGGTAAGTTGTGGCTTTGGCTGGCTTTTTGATATGCATTTCAAACGCGGGAAAACTTCACAGCCATAGAGGCTAATTTGCAATGGAGATTTTTTTTTTTATTATTATTATCTCTCTGCTTCGGAAAGCAAAACAGTCAAGGGTGTCAAGCGAGTGACAAGTTTGTTTTCCTGTAATGATTTCCGCAAACTTGAGGTCTGTTCTGTTTTGTTCCTTAGACAGTTTGACCTAGTTGGAGTACGAACACGTCCCCTCTCTCTTTCCCTCACTCATGCATTGTTAAAGCCGTGGGCCCATATTAGGCACTCTCAAGTCATCACATGTCAGAAGAAGCTAATATAAATGGTGTGTTTGTGAGCACAAATGCAGTATTTTATTTTCACATTATGGGTTCTTTAGCATTTTTTTTCTAAGGGTTGGGAAAAGAAAAGATCATCAAGAATTTTACAAAATTACCTCTAAACAAAATCGACTGTCACGCTGTGCAGCTTGGTACAACAAATGAAGTGACACTCCCTCAGCTGTAAGTGTGACATTAAACAGCCATCTATCCTCGCTCCCCAAGTAACCCTCTGCATGGCCGCAGCAGCAGTGCATTATTCATTTGAAACATCAGCACTGAAACAGGCCCAATGTCTCAGAGAAAAAGTTTCTGAGGCATCCTCAAATGGTTGTGGGGGAAGACTGAGGCCCAAAGGATTTGACTGGAGCGCACCCAGCAATACTCAAGAAAAAAACAAAAAAGGCACAAAAAAAAAAAAAAAAAGAAGTGCTTTGTTAGAAGAGCGAGAGGCATCCCTTGGGCTGTCTCTTTGAATAAGCCAGGAGTAAAGAATCCACCAGCACCAACCTCACACACCCTCCACTTCTCCTCTCACTCACTCACTCCCGCTCTGTACCAACCATCTCCTCCCCCCACTACCCACCCCTCTCCCTACAGAGAGACAGAGGTATAATTGTGCCACAGGGTTTTAGGTGGTGTGACATATGTGTCACCTGGAGATGAGCCGTACCACGCTCTGCGGCGGAGCCTCGCCTTCCTGTTGGGCGCTGTGGCAAGAGGGAGAGAGAGTGAGAGAGACAGACAGAGAGGGAGAGGGATGCTGGCTGCGTCTATTTGTTGACTTTTGTCATTGCTCTGACGCTTTGTTAACTTTCCACCGTCCCAAAGTTTTGTTTCCACAGCGCGAGCCGTCACGAGCGGTCACATCCTCCCTCTGTGGTGAGGGCTCTTTTTGAGTGTCATTAAATCTAATAAACAGTCACGGGTGTCTCTGCACGCTTTCTTGAACTTAGAGAACACCAGGTATCGTTGCAGAAACACGTCACGCTCCTTAACGCATGCCAGACAACATGGTTCCGGCTGCTGTCCCTCCTCAGAGGATAGTCGCCGGGTTTTAAATGAAAAGTCCCGTTTTTACATAAATGATGAGACGTTCGTGGTCCTGAGCCGTCTCCCTCAAACAGGACTTCACTGTCTTTTCTTTCGGCCTCTCACTTCAGAGCCAAATCAAGAATTCTGTTGGCAGTGAAATATATTGAATTTGACAACTCCAAGAAAGACTTTCTGGAGGATAGCGTTTTATTTTGGGTGACCTAATTGTACGCTCCCCATGGCTGCTCCTTGTGCGGTATCTCACTCACTCCTGAAACAGCTTCATTTCTACATTGAAATTATTCATCATTGCCTGGATTTATTTCCTCCTTTCTTCACTTTTCATACCTTTGGTGTTCTCTGCGGGGATTTGAGATGAGGAGGGAGGAAAAAGAGTGCTCCTTTGTTTTTTTTCGCAAGCTATTGTTGAAACACCTTAAGTCTCTGGTGTATGGCAGAAACTGAAGTGATAGACAGGGCTGCCCTATTTACAGCCAGATTAAAAAGAATCACACAGGAAGACAGTGTTAAATGATGATTGTCTATGACATTTAACAATTGATTAAAGAAAGATAAGTTTTAATAGGTGGTGGTGATGTGGGTGTTGGGGGAAGGACGGGAGGAGTTCTTCTCAGCGGCAATATTTTTTTATGCATGCTATATTCTGCTGCTTGTAACAATAAAATGATAAATTTAACATAAAACATCTAAAGGGTATCAGCAGTAGCATAGGTGTCGAATCAAAATGAGATTCTTTTTTTTTTACTTGCACAAACATAGTGGTACTTTTTTTGACATTGTTGCATGTAGGTATTTAATTAGCTTTGTATATCAAATAAGTGTAATTAGATATGCCATAATTTTCTTTTTCTCAATCACTTTCAGATGTCACTTGTTTTTTCTGCATATGACGTTTAGTTACTTTCCAAAGGTGTGAATGTGATGATATCTTTCATTTATGGGAAACCACATCCGTCCTCACAATAAACCCTTTTATATTGATGCTAACGTTTGTTTTAACACATGTCGACGCCTCACTTCCTGTAAAAATGCATCAAATCTGTTTTTATTGGGCTTCAATGAAACAGATTACTAAGAATTGTGAACTTAATATATATTTTGCTTGAGCGATTTCTCTCTTTATGAAAAAAAAAAAAGTAATGGTTGTTGAAACAGCAGCACAATTTTTGTGTTTTTCCATTTTTCACTTTGGCGAATATTTTCAAAAATTATTATCTACTTGTGTTTTAGTGATGTCTTTTAGTGTTGTTAAACATGATGCCAGTTTGTGCCACAGCACATGCTAATTACACGTATAAGACTAGAACATTGGAACAAGATTTGATAGCATGAACACCTGACCTGATAGAAGCACTGAGACAACCAGGCAGACACGTGAGCTGACACAGAGGCAGTTAGACTGAAAAACGGTGAGACATTGATGGAGAAGTTCCGTGGCTAACTGAAACCTCATTGTTTTCTCAACTAAGAGGACAAAAATAGTGTGGGTTGTTTGCATTTTGAGAAATAGTGTCAAAGAGTTCGTCAGCAGAGGGTTGTAGGTAAATGTCTCGGTCAGTCGTAATCAAAGTCTGCCTCTCACAGGAAAGATGTGTAAGAATGATAGGAGTAGGCACAGTATTTTTAGATTTTTTTTTTGTATGATAAACATTACCTTCAAACACACTTGCGTGTTAGTGTGAATAATACACTCTAAGAGGTTGTTTGACGTGATAAATTTTTGATGTGTGAGCCCACACACACCATGAAAATATCTGAAAATTGGGCACAAGGAGGTCTGATGACAAAATAAAAGTCATTTTTAAGGTGACGGAGTCACAAAATGCCGTTAAATTAAATTTAAATCCTGCTGTGATCCAAACAGGATAAAATACAGACTGTAAGGATGCTTCTCACAGTTTAAATTGACCCTGGTTAATTCTTATTTCTTCTTGCCTGATAGCTAAGTGTATGCTCACTGAAAATATTTCCTCCCCAAACTTTTTATAACAAAACAGATGTAGGAATTGTACGAAAACGAGTGAAAGCTTCCCACTAAGAGCGAACACTGACAAATACAACTTCATCTGAGAGTTTAATGAGTTGAATTGCATTGTGCTGTAAATAGTCTATCTCTCCATAGGGCACTGCATTGGCCTGCGGACGATTCCTGGCATGTCTGTGAAGTGTGGCGGTGCCCTGTGGGGATGTGAAGACACACACACACACACACACACACACACACACACACACACACACACACACACACACAGACACACACACACACACACACACACACACACACACAGGCACCAGCCCCAACAGCATTCCCCCTCGCAACAGCTGCCGTGCTGCAGGAGGCAGCCGTACCCCTCGCTGATCAAATCTTGTCCGTCACATTTCCCCTAATTGAGGGGCATCTGCTTCTCCCATTTTCCCTACATGGCTTCACACTTCCCCTCTGTAGATTCAATCATTTGATCATCATGACCTTTAACCTCACCCAAGCTCATCTACCTGTCCGTGTTCAGAACGACCACCCACTTCCTCACCACACAGGAGATGTAAAAGCAAAAAAACCCCCACACATATCATTGAAGCAGTGCTCACCTGGAGGACAGCATCACATTTCCATCTTATTCCTGCCAAATGAATGCACAATTCACTTTCTTCTTTTGCTCAAAATTAAACTGAAGTAAAATTTGAAACTTACAGCATGCTGACAACTTTTCTTTTCTTTTTTTTTTCCTCTGCTCAAAACACATTTCTCATTTTGGTGAGAAAAGCTTGCCTTACAGTTCTGTTCTGATTTTAATTTCACTAAGAAGAATGACATAATTAAAGTGTGGTTAAAGCCAGGATTAACACCAGTCACTCAGACCCCACAGCCAGCCACCACTGCGAGGAAATCTCTTTTGTTGTAGGGTTTAAATGTTATTGCAGGGACAGTGGAGGATGATGTGTGTTTGCATATGTGCATGTGTGTGTGTGTGTGTGTGTGTGTGTGTGTGTGTGTGTGTGTGTGTGTGTGTGTGTGTGTGTGTGTGTGTGTGTGTGTGTGTGTGTGTGTGTGTGTGTGTGTGAGCATTCCGTCATTCACAACACAGAAGCACCTGAGCAAGCACCAGCTGGCAATGTGAGAGGTGCGCTCTAATTTAAAATGCATCTCATTAGAAACAACCCATAGCCTGTCACTATATTCTTCCTCTGTATAAAGACACAGTGTGGAATTAATTATTTCCTCAAAAATATTTGCTGAAATATTTCTTTCAATGAATGTGTTCCATTGGAAAGCATTATACCTAATAGTTCTATTTAAAAAATATCTGTGTTAACCAATAGGAGTTTTACATAGATTTTTTTGTTGAAGTTTGACCTTGAATTACGTGCATTTCTACTGAGCAGAGATTGAAGGCTTTTGTTTGTTTGTTTGTTGCTATTGTTTAAAACCCATTTCCCATTTGCAGGGAGAAATATACTTAAGAGAAGTGTTTATTCATTTGTGGAGATGGCTCCACTGCCAAGGAGAGGAGACTTGATGGAAGCTCAGATTCATTAAAACTTAATTAATATGCATCATTATGTAAATGAGGGTGCAGTTAATGAGTTTTTAAAAGAAGCATTCCTTAATTAGTTCACTTTTAATGGCATCATCATTTATCTTTTTCTTCTTTGAAGCAGAATGATGCACTAGATGCAGACAGTTCTGAAATGCTAATCTACGTTTTATCATCTTATTTTTCTGATTTCCATGTGATAGCAATGACAACTCGAATCTTGTCTCTAATGAGGGACGTTTACACATTTTAATGTCAGTTATTTCAATTCAAGACTCTGTAACATTTCTGAAAAAGGTGGGAGGATCCTAAACAAACACAGAAGGTTTATCACATATTAAAAAAAAAAAGATAATTAAAAATGTATCGACCACGAGAAGTTAAACCCAGACCCTTAGGCTACTCACAAATGCAGTCTCTTTTTTTCCATCCCGTTTTGGGTTAGAAAAAAATCTCAACAGTTCCATTTCCCAGAGAACAACACTGGCAGGGTGTCGGAAGACTTGACAAAACCTACAGACTTCTGACAACGTCACACTTCTGGATAATTGGTTCACTTCCTCTAAGAAGCGGGCAAACTTCCTCCTTTACAGAGGTCCCAATAAAACTTTCTTCACAGTGTTGCACCTTTACTAACACCGCATTTTTGTATTCATTGCTATGCTTGCCACACTGCTTTTTAAACCATAGCTTAAACTGCATAGGAAGTGCTATTTTTTTTATTATTCAATTTTTGTCATATTTCAGTCAGCGCTGTGAAAGCATGAGAGAACAGGATGTCAAGTGAGAGTGTGAGTCTTAATTGTCTCTGTTTTCAATGCTGATCTGGTAGAATTCTGCCCGAGTGGATTATTATTTCTGTCAAATGTAATTTTCTGGACATTTGAAATTAATAAAAAAAAACAAATGTCTCAAAGTATTTAATTAGGTATTTTACAAATTAAAAACATTTCATTTGTACTGCACTCACATTCACACACGCACATGTGCATGCAACGCATGTGCTCGTGAGCGTGCACGCACACATACACACACACACATGCACACACACACACACACACACACATACACACACACACACACACACACACACACACACACACACACACACACACACACACACACACACACACACACATACACAAACAAAAACATATCTCCACCCTTTCACATCTTCTCCTCTGATGAACATTTTGATTGTTCTGCCTCAGAAGGAATCAGTTGCATCATTTCTCCGAAGGCATCGGCATTGGGCGGTACAAGCCTTTTGCATTAACAGTAAATTTGTCATGCATGAGTGTGGCCCTCTCCTGCGAATTGATAAGTGAATGTGAGGAGGAAAATGCTGTGTACTGGCCTGCGAGTGAAAGAGGGGTGAACTAACATTAGGAGGTCCAAATATGCCAATTTTATGTCCAAATTCACTTGATAGTTAATGGATGAAGTTCTTATTACTTTACAGTTACATATTAACTTAATTAAATCTGCAGCAATGGGAAAAATCATTGCTTAATTTATTATTATTATTATTATTATTATTATTATTATTATTATTATTATTATTATTATTATTATTATTATTATTATTATTATTATTATTATTATTATTATTATTGCTGCTAGTGTTGTTGTTGTTGTCGAAATGCCTTTGTTTCGCTATTATTATCCCTCCGCTTCCTCTTATAGATGAAATGCAGCCGTTTCTCTCATTATTTAGATGTGCATTCTGGTGGAATCAATTCTCATAGACACATATAAATTATTGTTTAACGAGAAGCTGTATCCTATAAATTATTCAAAGCACCTGGGATTACAATACGAGATCAAATGATAGGAAAGAAAGAGCACTCTGCTGGAGGCAGCCCGCACACGAGCCATCACATCCCCAGTTTGATGTTCCACACAATCTGCTTATGCAGGAATAATTGGGGAGTAACAGACACCATGTGTACAAATACGCCGGTCGTGTTATTGTACACCATATTTGGAGAGAGGTAATTGGGCCGCTGGACATGGTCAGCAATGTCACCCCGACTCATGTACATGTTTGTCCTCTGTGCAGCCAAAGTTTGTGAAGTGAGCTCGGGAATAACAAGAAAAAAATAATCAGCTTGTTTTTTCTCCCTCCTGCTGGAATCCTTACAAAATGAGAAAAAAGAATGAAAGTTTGGGAGGAGCTACTGGTTTTTACAACCATCGCACCAACATACGGCGGAGCAAACTGTAATAATTTTTTTCATTGCCACCTTTTCTCATCTGGGTGAATTTAAACCTCAGATGTCAGTAGGTAAGAATACGGAAAGCGTAGAATTTATTGGTGTGTTATGATACCCTGATGTGTTGTAAAAAGGACACTCCAGTAGATAAGGAGAAAGCCATTGTGTGGCATGTGACTGATGGAGAAAGGGGATTTAAATTGAGTCCTCAGTCATAAAATAAATAATGTGTGTGTCACCACAGAGAGGAGGATATAGAAAGAGAAAAGAGAAAGATGACAATGATCTGTTCTCACAGGAACCCAGGGTGTTGTAGGCCGCTAGACTGAGGGCATTGTGGGACTGTTAGAAACATGAGGGATGCAGGTGCACTGAGGGATGAATGTGGTTTCGCAGAGCTGCGTCGGGATAGGGGGTGGGGGGTGGGCACATCATTGTGTTGTAAAGAGGCAAGAAGTGGGTGTGGGGAAGAGGCAGGAAGCAAGTGTGTGCCATGGGTGCAAGAACTACTGTACGTACATCTACTTTGCTTTGCAAAAACCTCAACCAAATAAGTTATTCAGTGTTAAAAAAAATGTTACTGAAATATTCAAACTTTTGCAAGCACTGGAGAAACAGTTGAAGAGAGGATAAGGAGAGTGTGTGTATGTGTCCAAAACAAGCACAAAGCATAAAAGATGTGAATTAGCCTGCTCTTTCTACAAAGTGCAGCGAGTTTAAACAGGTACTGCAATACCCACAACAGGACTACTTCTTCTTTCCTCATGATTCTGAAACTCACCTCTCATAAAACAGGAAAATAAAAAAGAAACAGTGACTAGAAAACTGAAGGAAGAAGAGGGACTGAGATGAAGGCAGGACGTGCCGTGGGGAAAGAGAGGGTGAGAGAAACAAAGATAGAGGGAAGCATAGAGGGAGCGAGCAAGAGAGTGGGAGGGAATCAGGAAAGAAGGAGATCATAGCGAGGGAAAAGACGAAGACCGAAAGATCATAAGAGATGGATGTGCATTTGCACAAGAGAGAGATGGAGAAAAGGAACGGGAGAGGGAGCAGGAGACCGTAGGGGACTGTCCCCATTCCTGCACCCCAGGCAGAGAGCTCCTCTCCTCGACCGTGCCACTTCCGATCAGCCACGCAGACGAGCCTCAGCCCCCATGACAGAACTGCCGAGACTGGAGGTGCCCACTAAAGGCTGGATCCCCTCTGAATATACTGACGAGAGAGCCAGAAGTTTGGGTTCTCAGTAGGCATGTTCCTCCCTCTCTTATTCATTTCAATTACAAGGCCCTTGTATTCCTGCAGGGCAAGGCCCTGTCGTGTGATCCACTGTAATGCAGCGAGAGTGACATGGAGAAGACACACTGCTGCACCGTTATCTGCATATTATATGGAGCTGGTTACATTAGCGTCTACAGGGCAGGCAAGGGAAAGGAAAGGAAGTCTGCCGAAAGGTGAAAGTGATAATGTAAACACATAAAGAGCACATTTAAAAAAAAGGTGCTCAATAAACACACTGGAAAATAAAATGCTTCATTTATTCTGTGCTACACTTGATGTATATAGTTTTGGCTTCAAGTACTGCCCAGTACAAATACTTATAATATATGAATCTATATGTGATGTTGAAAAACATTTTGATATAATCATATTACGGTTGCAAACACTTGAGATGTTATGAATTCTGTACGCTCCCATCAGAGCTCAGTGTCGTCGCACTGCTATTGTTCAAGTGTAACAAAAAAAGAATATGCCGTCGTGCCTCATACATTATATTGTAGCATATTGATTAATCTCAAACTCAGACAGGAGGAAAGAATTTATCTGGAGGTTCTCGTACCTGAAGTCCTTTACTTCTTATAATCTTTAGTTCAATTCCAGAGGAAGATGGGTGTTTTGTAGTATGACTTCCTTCTCAGGGAAGGTTCTCTTTGTGCAGGCAGAGAATGTGTTTTATTTGTATTTATGCATATGAATAGCATACGCTGAATGCCAATGATTAGATGGCTTAAGTTCCCCTTCAGAGTTCATATCCTCCATAAAACTGTCCAATTATCTGTTCATGAGCTGAGAGGAGGATATGTATGCATGTGACTGAAAGCATGCCCAACAGTGCCACCTAGCCCTTCAGAGCAGAGGGAAGCTATTATTAATATCTGCCTGTGTTTCTCAATTTCATTTTTATGACCCGTGAGCAATTTTCTGTTAAGTCAGCATTATTTTGCATCATAATTAAGAGTTTTGTCCAATTTTGGTGTCTTATTCTTGGCAGTTGTTTTAGAAAATATGTTGCATGCCAGTCAGTCTTTTAATTTAGGATTTAAAAAAAAAAAAAAAATCAGGTTGGTACTAATAATCTCCTCTCTGCACGAAATGGAAAATCAGAATGAGCTATTGTGAAATTTCTAATGAAATTCCAACATGGCATATAATATGCATACCTTGTCAGTGGTGCAATAGGATACCTCACTGTGAGTGAGTGAGTAATTTTTCGCTGCATGAGTCTGAGTCTGAGCAGGGGAGTTATTCTCTGCCTGATAACTGCCAAAATAACAGCAGATAATTAGGCCCTTTAGAGCGCTGGGTGTCTCTTAACAAAGGCACCTGCAATTCCTGTGGTGTTTGCCGTGCACCCCGAGTGATTGTCATTTTTAATCTAGCACTCCCACTGAGACTTCTTCTGCAGCAGCCTAGTCTGTCGGGTGCCCGTGCATGTGAAGCATGCCTGTGTGCGTGCACGTACATGCTTTTGTGTAAGTATATCTGGTTAGCCGAGTATGCGTCAGAACACACACATGAATACGGCAGCAAAAAAAAAAAAAACACACCGTGTAATAAATAATACCTAATACCGGAGTGTTTACATGTGTTTACAGCTGTTTATGTGTGTGCAGTGAAATGCTACTGGGTATTAAAATCTGGTGTTCAACTCATGACTATGTAATAATTGCCCACAAGTTAAAATGGATGACATTAAAATTGACATCACACCTGAAAATAACATTATCACCTCGGCAAAGGAATTTGCCTCTGCAGCGATCAGGATTTTGTATTCATAAATGTAGCTTGGCAAGTTCCACGGCAAACATTTTCAAATGTGGCTACAAAAATTATTTCAGTTCATCTGAATGAAATGATTTGTTCTGAACATCCTCCATCATCTGACTGCTCTGGGGAAAAAAAAAAAGACATCTTCCTCCTTTTCCCTCCTCTGTCTTTCTACTCTTTCTCTCTTTTCCCAATAAAGAAACAAACAGAGAGCCAAATAAACCCGCCGCAATTCCTCTCCAGTGCAGCCATCCACATCCCGGACCGTGCCAGGTTGGGGAAATCATTGGAATTGTTTACCCCAACACACCCACCCCCAAATACCACCACCATGCACCTCCCATCTTATTCCCTCCCTCCAGCCCCCACCCCTCCTTCTTCTTTTCCTCTACAAAATGAGATGCCCGTGTCTGATCGCCTGAGCCAATTTGCAGACCCATGTGGCACCCATCCCTTCAGACCTGGGCATTGTGCCTCTCGCTCCCTGGCAAAGAGGCGAAGAATTATTTTTATCCCCCAAACAGGCGGATATGCACCAATGATTTCAAATGCCTGCCTCGCACATTGTCAGGGATGATTTTGGCCAAATGCCAAACCTATTCTATTATATTGATCTCTCTTTCTCTGTATTTCAATAGCCACAGACAATGCAGATTTACTGCAGAACATATTAGGGAAATAAAAATCAGTCTAAAGCACTAAACTCACAGAAATCGGTGGTATGCATATGAATTCTCGTGTGTATTTGTGCATGATTGTGCTAAAGGTTGTTTCCCTATATTTTGTCACCAGTGTTCTCAGGTTAGGGACTATCTCCATGGTAACCTAATATGCAGCTCCTTCTAACCAAATGTCTAATTACATTCTGACATATTCTCATCATATCATTGGGTATCAAATTATTCAAGACTTTTTTTTTCTATCTCATCTTATTGCTTTGGCAACTAGATCTTCTTCCTCGGAGTGTGTTACAGGCATGCCAGCTCTGGCTTTGGTTGGAAACGATGGGACCTCCGATGTTTGCCGAGGTACACACGGGAATATTCAAATGTTGAAACTGGCAGGAAACAGGCTTTCAGCTAATGAGCATGTCTATGAGAAAATGATTTGGTTGTTTCCTGAGAGGGAAATCACAGAGAATGGCTAAATGAGATCTCCCCGAAGAGACTGTGAAGAGGATCGTGTTCGGCAATGAGACTGCGTTGGGAGGCCGAAGGATTTGATGAACAGTGTCTTTCTGCCTCTGTGCCAATGTCATTAGTGCTAAGGACTGAGAGGGACAACCATGTCCCTTTTGATTGCTATTAGGATCGGGAGCCCAACAAAGAACCACACAAAATGCCATGTCATGTCCGTAACACAGACTTCAATAGCGAAGTCTGCGACCAGCAGCTTCCAGCCCATTTGGCACCGTGACACACTTTGACAAGGCCAAGCATACTGTATCAATCATGCATGGTAAATGGATTGATCATACACACAGTTGAATATTTCATATCAAACACTTCTTGGCTGTTCTTGAAAAGAGAGAATATGAAATGTAAACAGAGGTCTCCTGTGTGGGGGAAACAACGTGTGATCACGACTTTATTTCATTTAACAAGGGATCATATATTTATTCCATATAGCTTTAACCTTTGAGCTAAATCTAAATTAACATGTTAACAGGACCCCGAGGAGCTTGTAAACACTGGTGGTTTTTGGAGCGGGGCTGCGGTCACCCAGGTTTGCATTTGTTTTGTTTTTTTAAACAACATGTTTATTGAGATGTTCCTTTTTTCCATAAAATATGACACAGTACAACTAGTGAGCAATGTTAAACATTAATTACTATTATTAACAATAATAACAATAACATTAGTAATTATAATAGGCAAATGAGATTGACAAACTAAATGTATATACATCTCATAGATTAACATGGCAGTGAAGCCTTTCTTTTTCATTTACACAAATTCTGAAATGAGAACATATAAAAGCAATTGGCACCCACGTGGGGAAGGTAGCACCGAGGCACTTCCAGAATTACAGAAGCAGGAAGTGTGACTGTGCGTCCAAAGTCCAACTCTTGAAACACCAAAAGGTCTGATCCTAGTCCGGAAACCGATGGGTACCCCTAAAACCAGGACCCAGGGAGCTATCAGAAGAACAGCTAACATGTTTATAGAGCATCCAAGAATCCAACAAAGCATTCATTTGTGGTCTGAATACAGACTTCAGTTAGAAGGTTCACACAACAACTCTATTTCTTCCATCACACACAGTCACCATGAGGTCAGCGTTGACATGACACACATTGCTCCCAACTGCAGAGGGCAGTAATACGTGATAAACTTCAGTCCCTCAGCAATGCAATACAAAGAGCATGTGTGTCACAATGTTTTTCAGTATATACACACAAAATGTGATTAGGCAAGGAAAATATTTTGATACAGTAGAAAAATATTTTTTAATACAGTAGAGTGTATTAATAACTGTAATTTTACATAAGACATGTTGATTTTATGTTTTTCCTTTCCTAATTTGATCTAAAATTATTAAGAGTTAAAGGTTAACTAAAATGACAATAAATAAAGGGTCATGTGCCAATTACTAATATATAATTTTTGCACAACATTTATGTTTGTGTTTGATGCCTTAAATCTTTGTCGATCCCAGTAGACTCCTCTGGCTTTCCCATTAGGTGTTGTCTCCTGAATGAGAGATGGTTTGATAGAGCTCAGATGGAGAGAGTATTGCCAGAGGAGCTCCATGAGAATAATCAGGACTGGGCTTGCCTCCCTCTGTCCCAAACCATATTCTGCTGATTCAAAAGGCCAATGAGACTCCATGGTAATGGAAAGCATGATAGGTTCATCAGAGGAAGTCGAGAAATATTGTGGAATTATTGCTTTGGTCGATGTCCAACACAATATGTGGGTAATATACCAGCAAAGCTCTCATGGGATTCATTACATGACGTAGGTACACCACTGATTGAGACACGCGTGTCAATACTCATCAGTAAACCAAGTTAAGGATCAAACATGTGAGTTACTCCTATATAACCAGTGGTTTGTTGTCTTATTTGTGCTATATGCTTGTCTCAATCTTTCTCCCACTCCTTTTTTATCTCCCTTTTCTCACTCTGGTCACTCTCTGCCTTGTACCCAGCCTCCACACATAAAATGGAGGGCAACGGTGAGGTTCCAATTCAGAACTCATTTGTGGTGCTGCTGGCCCCCTACCCGCTTTGCAGTTGCCAAGGGGACCCAGGGGAGCCCTATCACAGCTCTATATGCAAATGTCCTTGCACCTGGACAACAACGTGGGCATGCTGGGACTAGAAACATATTTATGCAAATGTCAGGGAGAGTCGCAGCATAGTCAGCCACAGAGACTGGTGGCCATATCTCCCAGCTAGCACTAGTTTGAAAAATGTTACCAAGATGAAAGGTGTGGACAAAACTGTAAAATACTGGAGGCACAGTGACAGAGTCAAGGAGTTCAGTTTACAGTTTGTGGTAAATAAATTGTATGAATGTACAGCAGAGGTATCTGGTATCTATTCTTTTTTGTCGTTGTTGTTGTTGTTGTTTGTTGTAATATTTAAAGATCTCTCAGTTTTTGATTGAATTTTTCCTGTGTGAATGTACAGGTATGTGCTATTGAACAATTAATAAGTAAGACAATAAATTTCCCCAAAACTCTGTCTTACACTATGCACAGAAATTTCTACACGTAGAGAAACACCAACTGCAAAGGTGTTTGTTTACTATCACAACCCAACTGACAAGAGGTAATAACACTGAATATGTTAAAGCGCTCCATGGTGAAAGCAGAACAAAACCAATCTTTATGTCTCAGCTGGTCCTGCCTCCCAACTGGGCCACACCATGGTGTGAGGCATCACACAGGAAATGCTCCCTGTCTGCATACAACAGCCCGCATTAATGTGCAAATGTATGCAAGAAATTTTGAGAAAAGCCAAAATTACTGAGCCAAATGAGCTGCACTCAAATTGTCAGGATTATGAATAATTACCTCACGTTTTATGGAACTTTCTTCAATTTCTTGTGAAACAATAACTTCAGTGGTTTAATTGAGGAAAATCCAAACGTGGTGTGAATTTATCGTTTTGCAGTGGCTGGAGGTAGGAGCTACCTATTCACATTTTTACATCTTGAATGAGGAGACATGGAAGGAGCCCACAGTTGAAACAATTTCTTAGTTCCCCTAGTAATACCTGACAGATCTCCCGAAGAGCCTTGTTAGTTTTACTCAACATACATTCTGTCAGGAGAAAGGCTTGAATTCTGTTTGGCTGAGGTGTCAACGTGACTTTAAACAAAGCCTTCCCTAAAAATCTCTGTTGGTTCATACTTAGCTAATGAACAGCTTTGAACAGTGTGCATTAATTGGTTAACTTCTGCAGACGTGTCATACCTTTTTCACTAATAACTAGTGCAGCATGTCCAGTTATTAATTCCAGTAATATTCTATTACTATGAATCATTGGGCTTGTCTTTCCACAGATTTATCAGTTTGGTTCGATGTCAGTTTGATTTTGACATGTTAGCTTGGTAATGCTTTCAAATGAAGAAAAAATAATTTACTGTAGCATAAATTGATAAAGTCAGCCAAGAGGCATGTTGATGTATTCAACTTCTCAGAATTTACCTGGTGTCAGGTTTTCAACTCAACTTGGTGCTCCTGTCTGGATTTACCAGTTTTAAGCTCTCTTCTACTGGTCAGTATATTTCTGCACTTGTTCCTATTTTTTTCTGTCTACATTTAAATGACCTGAGCTGCCAAAAGCAAAAATAACTATACTGATTTTAAATACTTTTCAATACTATGAAATAGTACTTTTCAGTACTAGTACTTCAGTTGCTCCCAATGCAGGGTCACCACATATTTGTTTTTATGCCAATCTGATGCAACCCTCCTTGCTGGTCTAGGTCCAGATGAGCATTGTCAATTCAGATCTTGCTCAAGAATATTTCACTATGTAGACTGCTGGAGCTGGGGACTTAACAATTGCATTTTGATGAGAAGACAACCGCTCACACCATCCAAGTCTAACGTCTCTACAATCTCTCAAGTCACGAGAAGGCCTCCTGAAACTTTCCCTTTTAACCTGAGCACTCAGAGGAACAAAGCAGGTAAGATCACAGTGTTTTTATGGTAATTACAGCAGTAGTTGACATGCTGTGCCTAACACAGAAGTGGTCATGGAGGAAATGGTTCTCATATTGTAGTAATTCACCGTGAGTATGATGCACCAGCCTCTGGGATGACTGGCAGTTTTTGATGCTCTAATCACCAGGATTCTGCCTTTCACCTTCTGGTTCAAAAGCAGTAGAATAGAAGAGATGCAAGAAGCAAAGTGGATAAGAATGATGGCTTCAGACTCTTTGTGGTTTGACTGAGAGCAGGAACAAACTTGGATATGACGTAAGGCACTTTAAAAAAGGTAGATGAGTCCGTCATAAAAAACAGATGAAAAGAATCTTTGGTGATGTGGACCAAGAAGAAAAATGTCAGAGACGAAAACGACTTAAAGAAAGAGGTAGATAAGGGAGGGGATGGGGATGAAGGAGGCCTAGGACGGCTGTTATTATTGTGTTTGATGTAGTGCTTGACAAGAGAGAGAGTTTAGAAATCCTTGTGTAGTACGAGGCAGAGGAAGAGAGGGTTCATTTAAATGCATGCTCACTCAGGGCCCATACGGAGAGGGTGTCTGTTGAGTATTCATCATGGCCTTACTGATAAAGCCTCAGCCTCTTAGCAAGGGGAAAGGAGAGACAGATCACTCTCTTGAGGTGAGATTGCCTTGTGGATGGACACTTGTTATGTAGAAATACACAATACTGACGGATATTACCACAGCACTTTTGGACTGGTTAGTCATCCCTCCATCATTCATCCACCATCCATCCATCTATTCCACAATTTCCTCAGGTTGAATATGAAGTGTTCTCTTGGGACCATGAGCTGCAGACTGCATTACTGATTAAAGCTTCATGACAATTAGGAAAGAAGTTTTCACATAGTAAAACATTTTCTTTACAAATCATCCATAACATTAATTAGATGTTGCCTTTATTATTTGCTCTTTTTTCATCTTTTGGTGGAATTATAGTATAATGTGAGCATAATGCTGCATTGCAAAGGGTTAGAAGTGTTTCAAGGTGTTAGCAAGTAGCTGCACTTCTCGTCATTATACCCATCATTCATGTAGCACTGAAGACGTTATAAGAAACTAGGGTCAATCTCTATGCTCAGCTAGCAGTTATAATTAAACATACAAAGCAAAGGCTACAGACAAATGGGTGAAAGTGAACTGCCAGCATAGTTACATATCTAGACATAGTTACAAGCCCAGACAGACAAAATAACACAATATGACAATAAGACATAAATAGAGACACAACAATACTAAACACTTCATAAATCTTTTGACCTTGTCTTTGGCTCAATTTTTTTTAAATGCTATTTACCGTATATTTTAAATCTATATTGTAGGACCCTCAGTTTCTATTTTAAGTTCTCTTATTTTAAAGCTAATATTTTAAAACTAATATTCTTGGTTTTATTTCCCTTACATCTGTTCAAGTTTAAATCTACTCTATGTTTTAATTAGTTATCAGAGACGCCACAATAATGCACCATTAGTATATCAAAATATACACAATCAGACTGATATACAATCATCAGCTAAAGGCAATATCTGCTCAATACGTCAACTTCAATATGAAAGAATAAATAAATTAAGTAAAAGTAATCAATCAGTAAACATTCCACTGCATATTGCAGGCATATTGAATGGGATTTTCAATTCTACTGAGATCCAATTGTTTGTATCTTGCATGAAACATATTGAGTGCTGTTTTCCCATTCTTGACACCAACATTTACACGTTCCTCCTCACAAAGATTTGTTTCAAACACTTTGTAAGCAAAACAGAAAGCAGCGTTTCTTCCAGGTGAGTGCTCCATCCATCTAAAAAGGGAATCGTTTTGTTAGAAGGCTCTTTCTGCTTGAACCAACCTGATCTTGTGGATACTGAAAGATCTTAAATTGGTTACAACCTGTGTCTTTCTTCTCTAAATCAGAAGAAGCATCTTCAGATTCTGCTGCTCTGGCTTGAATGCCTGAATGTTGCTCTCTCTCTGTCTCTTTATCATCTGCCTCACTGATCTACTCTTCTCTCGCTCTCTCATTGTATGGTGTAAGAAACAAATAATATATACTATTTTATGATTCATTATTTATTATAAACAAATGGCATATAGTGTTTTAGTGACCAAACAATCGTATTTATTGAGAGAACCAAATAGCCGTACGTCGGTCAGAACAACGTAACGAGCTTGCATAGGTCTTAGTTTTGGTCATCAGCAGCAGACACTGTTTTATATACAGTAGAATGCCTGCACTACACTGGGTCACTTGATGAAGATAACTGTGGTATCACCTCCATCAGACTGGTTAAGAGAGTGGTGAGTGAAGTCTGCACTGCCCTGCCACCATCACTGAGGGGATTCACAGAAGATCAGGACCTCTTCAAACAGTGGAGCAAAGAGGGTTATTACAGCTTCCTCTCGGTGTCAATCCCCCCAGCTGTAAGGGAGTAGAGGGAAGGAGAAGACCAACTTCGAACCTTTACAATACCCAAACTGGGAACTTTCAAGAGGCAGCGAACAAGGCCTATATGCAGTGCATGTCAAAGATTTGAAATAAGAAGTAAGAAATAAGTCTGTGGTAATGTTAAATATTTCGTCTGCTGCTGACAAGCTGGCCATTTGGCTCACACGTAGGAACCGGACTCAGGGTTCTAGCAGCACCAAACTGTTACCTGTTATGGAGGGATTGGTGAAAGCCAATAACAGTTATTTTCCTTGTTTTTAGACATACTGTATATATGGAATTGGGGGGGTTGTTGTGCTTTGCGGGGGAAAGATGACTTTTTGATTATTTATATGTGATCACAGTGATATTTTGGTGCTGCTGGATAGTGATTTTTTTTTGTCTGGTTGTAATTGATTCATGTTGAGCAGATAGTGATCTGCAATTGGAAAATAAATGGATTTTGAAAAACAAAAAAGAAAACTTTCTATATGTATTCAAATATATACCTGATCTTGTTTGAAGTAGAAACGTAATATGGGTATTGTTGGAAAGATAATATCAATGGAGGTTGGTTCATACAAAATTTTTTTGAAATGCTCTGTGGAAATTGAAAGAAGGACAGAGTGGTAGTAGTTTTACATGATTTCATAATCATACCATACTCATTTTATCTATTGTTATCAAGGAGTGGGAATCAAAATTACACAGTAAAATTTAACATATAACATTTATCAGCTGTTTTCTGATACTGAATGGAATTCATCTTATCCTCTTCATTTTGCAGGTGTTTAGTGTCAGAGGAAGTAAAGCAGCCCCAGAGCATCACTGAGCAACTGTTATACTTCACTTTCCAGCATAGGCTTCATTCTTCCTCCTCCAGACGGACAGCTGATCCATGGAACCAAAAAGGTACAGTTTTGTCTCGGCACTCAAAGAACAGCATCCATCTGCAGACATGTTGAAAGTGGGAAAAAACTTTTATTTACGATTTTGTTACATCAAGCTACTTCAACAATTTTGAGGTATTTATTTGTTTATACAAACAATAATTAACATAGTATATTATATATATATATATATATATATATATATATATATATATAAAATCAAGTATGTATATATCAAGTGTGTGTGTGTGTGTGTGTGTGTGTGTGTGTGTGTGTGTGTGTGTGTGTGTGTGTGTGTGTGTGTGTGTGTGTATATATATACATACTTTATTTATAATATAGCCTCTAAAGTTAATATGAACCGGGATCTGAATAGCTTTGCTTTCAATTGTTTATTGTATAATAGCTTGTAAACAAATCCATACTAAGACCAGCCCTATCTACTGGCCTTGGCAGCATGTTTTGCAGTGTGTTTTAACAGCTTTTCGCTACAGAAGTGGAGGAGCTACCTTTATGATACAAAACAGATGTTTTCCTGTTCAGCTGGAGCCAGGCATAAAGAACATATATCAGTCGCAGAGGATAAACCAAATGAAAGACAACACAAAAAAATTATCTTTACCTAGTGTTAGTGTTGTTGGCAACAAATGTTAGGCCTATAATGTAGATCATAAAAGCATATTGGAAAAGAACATAAGAATAATGATAAATGTTGACTTTGTCTTTGTGTATGTATGTATTCCAGTTCTTAAAGTGAGGACAAGTAAATGAAAAATAAAGATAAATATGTACTACCACAGATGATATGTGACAATTAGTTTTTGATAGAAAGGCTTTGGTGCTGAAATAATATGAGAAGATGTTTGTGGACTGTCTTCTCTGAGCAGCAACAACATCCCCCATGGAGTCCAAAACTTGGTGGTGGTGATGGCTGATGACTCCAGTGAGACTGATTACTGATGCTAACAAAGCTGATGAAATAATAAAGCTGATGAATTTTCAAAATACTGGGAGGCGTTAGAGGGGTGGAGGGGGGCTTGGCAGCAAAAGAACAAAGAGAAGGCAGAGGGAACCGAATTACAAAAAGAAAGACGATAGGCTAACAACAAAGGTGCCACCTGTTAAGCAGTGACAGAACCACGGATGGGGGCTGGGGGGTTGGAGGTCATTATATACAAACCGTATCTATCTAATCATCCTGTATCTTTCCTGTTATTTCAATGGACAGCTCCAAACAACGACAGGCAAGAAGGCTATGAGTGAACATTAGGGGTGCATTGAATGGGTTTGCTGTAAGAAATACCCTTCATGCATACGTACTTGTTCTTATTGAGTAAAATCATTTTGACAAAGAATTAGTTCAAGTTTTTTGGAGTAAATTTGATTGATGAATGAAACAGAAATATGCCCAGGACACAGTGTTTATATATGCACAGGTGAGGAGGGTCTTTAGCTGAATCAGCAGGCAGACTGCTTTTTTTTTTTCTTGTTTGCTTGCTCTGGCTATAAGCCTTTGAATCTCCCATCATGTCCTCAGTCAGAATGGTACATGCATCTGCCCTATTGCAGGAGGCTCACGCAGCTCATCACACCAAAATTTCAAAATCAAAACAATTCTCTCCCCTTCCTCAATTTCTCTCTCTCTGACTCTGTTACATGCTCAAAACACAATCTTCCATCTGTTTCCACTCCAATCTCCTGAAAACTTGCAGGGTTTTTTTTTTATTATTATTTTTCATCTCTAAAGTGAGATGGGTAAACTTTTTTGGAGTGCAGGGGAGATTTGGGGGCTCGCACAGCGGCAATGGTGTTGAAGTAGGCAGCAATTAGCGTGGTGCTAATGAACTCCCTCTCATTATCAGTGAATGAACAGGCCTGTGCTAATTATGGCTAGCAGGACAGACTCCCTTCTCCCACTGCGATGGGCTTCAAGGTCCCTCTGGAGCTGCAACACACCGGATGGTCTGCCAGCAGCCACAGGTGCGAAGCTCTCACTGCCAATGTTAAAAACAGAATATAGTGTGCACACAAATATGTGGTCTGTTAGACAGAGACTACTACTTTGTCTGTCATGTTGTGGTCATCTCATGCAGATGGTCCTATTTCAAAAGCCTGTTGTAAACATATTTATTAGAGATGTCAGAGATGTTGACCAATTATCACCGGACAGCTATGCAAGAGAGATGTACGAAGCAAACCTTTTGATTTAGAGGACTAAACCTTTCTTTATGTTGTTCTGGTTTTACAGTTATAGCTCAATCTTATATGTATAGTACATTTTACAACATCTCGTATTGTTCCCATGGTAATGCTAAATGTAAATGCTCTTTATCAGCAAGTTATATGCTGACAAATGAGAATATGTCGAGTCCAGTGGGAGGTTTTAAAGCTACCTTTTAAAACTGCCTTTCCCTTATGCCTGCAAGACTATTTTGCTACTTTCAGCTCTTTGGTTTGGTTTTACGTCCTGCTAGAAGTACCAAATTACTGCAAAAAAATGTCACTTGTGTTTTTGTCAGATTGCCACAACTATTGCTTCACAGGTCTTTCCTGCCCTTGGCTGTGAGACTCTACAACCAGCAATCCTCCCAGCAGACCGCTCATAGAACATCACACTCGAAATCCGGATGACCAATGTAGTCTGTAGTTTGTAGCTTATAGTGTAACTGTAAATTGTAAATTTTTGAAAATATAATATATGTTAATATGTATATCATATGTGAATATATTTATTTCATATGCTACAGATGTTAATATGTATGTATTATTTAAGTATTTATGTATGACACCCCCCCACCCCCCCGAGCCGCAGTCACACAAATTTCCCCACTGTGAGACAATTAAAGGTTATCTTATTCAAATGCATCTATCTGTGATATATCCTTTGTCAGCATGTCATTCTGCTCTTATTGCTCAGCCTACATGATAGGACCAGCATCAGACAATTATTAAGGGACCAGAGGAGTTCCATTGGTGAGCACAAACTTTGTTAGCTTACTGGATACTAATGTCCCATCTTGGACCGGTCACCATTAAAATTCATCCAAACCCGTTCATTCATTCATTTTCTACCGCTTCATCCGCCGTAGCGGGTCACAGATAGCTGGAACCTAACTCAGCTGACATAGGGCTTGAGGCGGGAGACACTCCGGGCATAACGTCAGTGCACCGCGGAGCCACACAAGGACGGACAACCACGAACACACACACTCCACACTCCTGCAATTTGGGACCGGCCAATCAACCTGAAGGGAGAAAGCTGGAGAACCCGGAGAGAACCCACGCAGACACGGGGAGAGCATGCAAACTCCGCACAGAGCGGCACTTGAACCCAGACTCATCGTGTTGTGAGGCGACAGTGCTAACCACTGCCCCACCCTGCCGCCCCAAACCCATTCAATTAAATGCTAACTGTTGGAGACATGTTTGCACAGATTAATGCTTTTGTGTCACCCATCACTTTCACAAGATTTGTAACACAACTATCAAATGCAATTTATGACTAATAAAAAGCTCTGTGTCTTCTGTGACAATCAGATAGTAACAAGTAAAATACTTTTCAGGAACTAAACAATTTACAATTCTCAAATGGGGCCATAAGGTAAGCCTACATGTAAACACTCATGATGACCTGGACATTATCTTGTGTTATGTATGTCTAACTTTAGAAGGATTTGCAAGTTAATAGTCTTAATGATATATCAACAAAGTTTAGCATGTCCCTGTCTAGTATCGCTTAATCAATTTTGACACGTAGTGGTTAGCACTGTCGACTCACAGCAAGAAGGTCGTGGGTTCGAATCCACCTGGGGACCTTTCTGTGTAGAGTTTGCATGTTCTCCCCGTGTCTGTGTGGGTTCTCTCTGGGTTCTCCGGCTTCCTCCTACCTCCAAAAACATGCACCATAGGTGAATTGGTCAGCCTAAATTGCCCGTAGGTGTGAATGTGAGCGTGAATGTGGCCAGGGCTCCCTTGCAAAAGAGATCTGTAATCTCAATGGGACTCACCTGGATAAATAAAGGTTAAATAAATAAAATAAATTATCTGAAAATAAGTGATGGCACTAGCACTGCCCAAAGGACAAAAGCAGCAGTACACACATGTGTATATTAAAATGTTACCAAACAGTCAATACAGAAAAAAAAGTTAGTCATTCCATCCTTCAAGCTTCACAGGTCGTGCTTTAACCTGTGTACATTTAATCTGTACATGTTCATGGTAAAACACTCCAACATTCACTTGCTCTGCAAACAAGTGTTTTGCAGTAGACAAAGCAAGATCAATTAATCAAACGCCACTTGTAATCCCTCAGTGGCCTTTGCCTATCAAACACTAAACACATATTGAAAAGGAAGTTCCAACTCCATTGATAAAGGGACTAAAGGCTTTTAAATGAGTCACTGAAGCGAGCGAACACCAAAAAGATTCTCAGTGTCAGCCCACAGCATGAACCATAAGAGAGGACCTGGGCATGTAAAACAAACCCCCCCTCCTCCTCCTCCCTTCCATCCATAACTTAAGCAGAGATCAGTGGCTAACACTCTTAATCCCAAGGGGGTGCTTTCTGAGCTGTAATTTAAAAATAGCGTTTTAATAACACACCACTGCTACAGTACATTAATCTCAGAATTAATTATCTACCCCACCCCCAGCCTATTTACTTGAAAGAGGTTCTTTGCTGCATTTCTTGTGTTTTAGTTCTATTTATTCCATGAGTGAGCGGATAAAGAGATGCATGTGAAGTGTCTTGTGTGGGGTGCAGTAATTATGCAGTTGCTAGTATATTACCAGTATGTATATGAAAACCAGCGAATAAATTAGAGCTGCAGGGTGTCACTGGCATAAATGGTCAGGAAGGTGAGACGTTCTTAAATGGTGCGCAATCTTTCCTGTGCTGTGCAACGCAAACAAGAAACAATTTAATTTAGGGGTGCATTAAATAAAATGCGAGCTTAATCGAAAGATATTGTAGCAAACAGCTGCAGTGTGAAGAATAACTGCGTTCGTTTACATTTTTATGCAAGAAAATGTTTTTAATCAAACGTCACTCCGAGCAATAGCAAATCAATTCCAAAGAGAAATTAAAGAGCATAACGTGACTGAGAGCAAGGCCTAAAGGCACCGCAAATATTCAAAAACAATATTAAACTGCGATAAATAAAATATGAACCTTCTTTGGCAATATAACGTTCAAACATCAAGGGACGCTGGCACTTAATGCAAGTTAATGAAACACAAGAACCATGTTTAAAGGCACGGCAATCACCGTGCGTTTGTCGAACGGTGATGATCGTATCGCTGAGCCCTCTGGCAGAAGTTGCAGGGTGACAAGAGATCAAGTTGAACACTGACAGCGATTATCAGTATATGAGGTGGGAATGTTAATAAAAACAATGTTAAAAAAGGCCTTCTTGTTCTCTTTCCCCTTCACTTCCTGGTTCTCTGATTGACTGACGGACTTACTGACTAACTGACTGACTGACTGACTGACTGACTGACTGACTAACTGACCTCTATTGTCATAGCTCCACAGCTGACTGATCTCCACACATACATCACTTTGTATGTTCTCGGCTGAATAGCAGCGACGTGCGTGAACTCTGCATGAGGCAGCTGCCCCCGGGTCTGTGTATCGCAGATAACCTTTACGACGAGGTGTAGTTCACGCCTCCCAGCCCCCGCACCTTCTCACTATCACATCAAAGATCTGGATGTGGTTAAATCCAGTCACTGGAGAGGTAGTCAGGGCTTGGCATGCATGATTGATGTCGAGTTTGCAACATTAGGTATCATAAGGTGTAATATAGGAGATACCGTTAAGAGTAAGATTGTATTTGAACGTGCTGAAGGAAATACAAAACTGTTTGACAGCTCCTTGTGTTTTATGGTTCCTGCTGGTCTTTTTCTGTTATATCTGACCATATCTATGAAAACCTGTTTTTAATTTGTGTTATGCAATTTCTTAAGTAAGATTTGTGTGAACCTGGCTTTTGACCTTTTTTTGTTTACCACCCACCCACCCCCGCCTACACACACACACACACACACACACACACACACACACACACACACACACACACACACACACACACACACACACACACACACACATATAAAGTATAATTTACAGACTTTCATGTTTCAATTAGGTTTTGATTGAGTTATGGAATATACAAGTCTTGCAGGCAAATAATGACAGGATAACATACATTTCTGTTGTTTGTGACATGACTCTACACAGATCCCTCCATCTCTTACATGGCATCCTATTAATTTTGTTTATATCAAGGCAGGTGGTTGTCAGTAAAAGTCATTTTGTCAATCAATTTTTTTCGGACTGTCTATTTTTCAAATGAAAAAATAAGTTGCTAATTTTGTCAGTGCTCTTTCTAGACACTGCAGGTTTAATTGCTAATTGTTAACTGGGAATGAATGCATTTGCATATTAATTAGTTAGCCCATTTGCATTTTTAATTTGCTGCCTTCAAAGGGGGTGAGATAAAAGGTCGCACAATTCTGAATAATTTAAATAATTTATGCTCCATTGGTGAAAAGAAGCTGAACAGAAGTGTTCTGCGGATATTAACCCCTGAGAGCTTTTACTGAATAAAGCACTCCAAAAATTGTTTTAACAAATCTAATTAAACGGAAAAAGGTCTGAACACACAACCACCCAGAGCAGTAGGAGCTAGAGTGTGTCCTCTGGAACTAAAACCGCTCAGGAGAGAGTGATGGCGGGTGTATGGATATAGACGACAAGACTTTCAGCCCTCCATCTGGATATGAAGGCCTATCGTAGTCTTTACATCATTTGAATTGATCAAATATCCCTGCAGTAACGCTGATGGAATCAGTGCTTGGTACTATAATACTTAGTCTCTCTGAAGTTGAACTGCTTTTTGCAACTAGTCATACTTTCGAAGCTATCAAAGAGACACATTTAGTGTAGTGGATCCTTGAAAGTTAGCCAAGACTAATCTCAACTATGTGTCCAAGTTGTCATTTTTTTGCATGGACACCACAAGCACTTGTAAATTTATCAGATTATCACCAAACAGGCCTTATTTGAATCCATATGTTCATTCCTCCGTCTCCCCTTATAACCATTGAAGTGTCCATTTTAGAAATCTTTCCATTTTTAGATGGAAAGAGCTGATTTTTTTTCTCCTTCTACTTCAACCAGGTCCCGAATGCATTGTGAGACTGTCTCCTCTCCTTTGTCCCTGTGATCTTAATTACAGGCCCAGGGCCCTGTGCACAGAAGCCCATTTAAATCAGAACACATCCAGCTTCCATTATGGGCTTGGCATTTGGTCTTTGTGCCCATGCTCTTAAATTACATGCTGCCAATCCTAGTGGGCATGGGCAAGATGAGGAGCGGAGGATGGGTGAGAGATGAGGTGAAAGGGGGGATGAGAGAAAGGAGAAAGGGGGCTGAGAGATTAACCGCAAGGGAGGGGGGGGCTAGAGGCTGCACTTGTCGAGGGAAAGTCCCCCCCCCCCTCTTCTCCCCTCTTTATCACAAGATAACTTATGTAAAGTAGCAGATGAAACTCGTTCCCATTGACGTCGCCCTGATTGACAGAATAAGCTCGCATTCCTTTGAAAAGTGATTGACCGTCTGAAAAGGTACAAATTAGGGCCCTGTTCGTCTTTTCTTCTCCGGTCGTGGGGTTTATTTGCGGCAGATTCACCCAGGCCCAAAATTAAGTGAACCCAGGCAGGGATGAATGGGAGAGCTCTGATTGAATAATTGATTTCCTTTGTGTGGCCTGTGTTTAAGAGGGATAACTAGACATCCTTTGGAGTGTAATGATTGTAATTACTGCGATGACTGGTCATGTCAAATATGACACAGGAAAGGACTGTTATTAACCTTTATTCTCCACATAGAAGAAAAAAAACTAACCCAATATCCTCTTGTCTCTTCTGTCTGCATATGCATTTTCACCTCTGGTGGAGGCATGGCTGGCATAGGTTGAATGCATGGATGAACTCATTCCCTGTCTCCTACTCCTGGTCCATGAAAGGTAGATGGGTAATTGACTGTGCAGTCAGAGTCACCGGTGTGTCAATGACTCAGACAAGTAGTGAGCCTTGAGGTAACTTGCAAAGTACAATGCATTATGGCTCCAATTTTGAGTGTAAAAGGAAGGAGTTATAGCTGCGTTCATGATATCTGTCAGATTCTTATGTTCCTTGACCTCTCAAGCACTGATTTCCAGGCTTTAATGCACTTGATACATTTAAAGGAGTCACTGAAACAGACATTCATCATGCGGTAATCAGACAGACTGCCAGAGTTACTGGACACATGAATCACTGATGCCACCACTGATCTATTGATCACCCACATATGCAGACAGTGTTAATTCTTAGCATTGACACTGTATTTGTGCATAATATGATTATATATAACTAACTTAATGTTGATGAACTGCCTTCTAGAAGCGTCATCAAACTATCAACTCAAGACTAGATGCTTTGATTCTTATTTGAAGAAGCCACTCGTGAGGCGGATAATATGCCGAAAAATATGGATTTAAAAATGTCACGCAGGGAAAGTGTAGGGCCCAGGGAAAGCATGACAACTTCCAATTTCCAAATTTGATCTGAAATCATATCCGGTTCTTTTTTGCCCCTTTCATTCTTCATTCCCAACAACAATCTACAGTTGTCTGTCTAATCATGCTACTATATGTACAGAACAATTCAGCTCCGGGCAAAACTTCTGAGAAGTTGCAAACCCGTCATTGTGAACCCGAGGCCTCAGTGCCCTTCAGTTGAACCCCTGGAAAGTCAGAGCTGCCAGCCTTGCCAGCTGTGGAGACAACTGAAAATCTTAATTTGCAACTTCATTTGAAGCCTTTAATTAGGTACCACAAGCACTTATACGAGGATAATGTGGCCAGTGAGCACCAGACAGATGGCACCTGGGAAACAGCAATACATTTTCCACCCAAGTGAGGCAAGTCATATCTATACCAAACTGAAATTGATCATATTAAAGAACTGAAAGCATTATTTTTTTAGCCATGCTAAGAGAGTGACAATGGGGATACCAGAGTCATAACTTGTCATAGAAGGAAAGGCACATGTGAAACAAATTTCTTTAATAATTGCAAGTGTCCCAATATGTCATGCCAATGAACATCAGCATACCAAGTGCCAGGACGCTGGATCTAGCTCACCTTTATGGTATTGAGCCACTTTAATGTGATTGTTTATTTGTACTCATCCTTCCATGACAGGATATGATGTCTGCTGTGACCAACAGGCTATTAAAGCACTAGTAGCAAAATGAAGCAATTGACGTCTGTATAAACACAAGGCGGTAAAACAGGATAGGGTAATAATTTTTTAAGATTTATAAACTAGGTAGTAGCAGTTAGCAGCTAGCTCATAGAAGAAGAAATACATCTACACATCGTACATGCATTTCAAGATAAAGAAGAAAACATTCTTTCACATTCTTTCTACGTGAAACCTGTTCACTCCTTTTTGATTTCTTTGTACTGAAACTTGATATGGCCCGACAGCACAGTGGCAGTGTCGCTTTAGAGCAAAAGAGCTTCTGGGTTTGATTCCTTTCTGAGTGGTGTTTTTATGCGTGGGTTCGCTCCAGATTCGTCAGCTTCCTCTCCCCTTGAAAACCATGTGATTTGGGTGAACTGATCACTCCAAATCATCTGCAGGTGTGAACGTGTGTGTTTTTTGTCTTTCATGTGGCCCAACGATGAGATGGCATCTTGTCGAGGATGTACCCCGCCTTTCATCCATAGCCAGCTGGGATAGGCTCCAGCAGACCTGTGACCTGCAAGGCAGATAAGCAGCTGTAAATGAGATGATCACCTACAAGAAAATGGATGGATGGATGGACGGGTGGATGGATCAAACTGGATACAATTCACCAAGAGGGTATTCCTGACGTGTTCCTCAATGAATGGGACTGAATGGGGCTAAATTTATTCATTCATCGTCTACCGCTTCATCTGCTGTAGCGGGTCACAGGGAGCTGGATCCTATCCCAGCTGTCTTAGGGCGTGAGGCGGGGGAAATCCCAGGCGCGATGCCAGTGCACCACAGAGCCACACGGACACTCAGACAAACACGCACGAACACACTCACTCCTATGAGCAATTTGGAACAAATTTTATTTTATCTTGTACAAACATAGAATCAATTGTATATCAGACATGAAAATAAAAACAAAAAAGAAGAATCTAATGCCATAAAATGAAGTGGCTTGTGGTTTTTAGTACCTCAACAACTTACAGAAAGGTGTTTTACACGATACTAAGTTATGAAAATGTAGTATGTTGTGTGCAGAGCTGTGCGTGTGTATTGACTACTGGATTGATAGCCATAGATTTTTTTCTTTTATAATTTTTTTTTGTTGGTCACTTTGACACTTCTCTTACTTTTCATCTAGTTCAATAACCAGGTCAAAATTACAATCAGTCCTCTACTTGTTTTTTGTTGAAATTCCGAGGAAAAGAAATATGCTGAATATTGCGGGCTAATTAGCAATATGAACATACTAAAATAAGATGGTGAACAGGGCACAGATAATATCTGCTAAATATCATCGCGCAAGCATTGTCATGGGAGATGACTTTATCTGTTGCTTCTTCCTTGCTTCAGGCCCTGAGTGCCTTTCATGTGAGATCCTGCAGATATGTAGTGGAGTGGAGTAACCATCATCTGTGAGCATTAAGCAGTTTTCATGCGGCTATCAGTACTGGCTATCTTTGGAAATTAATGGGCACTGGAGAACTATCCTGCCATGAAAATTCTTTGAGTGAATCTGTTGTGACCAGTTCAAGCTGACCTTTAAAAAAACTTTTTCCTTTGCTGCGTATTACATCTTGATTTGCACAGAAGAGCAATGCTCCAGGGTGTGATCTAATAAAATCAATGTCTTACATCAAGCATGAATGTGAATTTGGAATATGACCGTTCTCAAGCATTTACAAAAAGTTACTTTTGCCTCCACAAATTTATATATGAAGACATATTAAGTCTTGAGTTGGTTGCGACTGTGCCATCCTGCTATTTGTGTTCCTTAATGACTTTCTAATTCCTCATCAGTGGGTACTTGGCATCCACAGCAGGCAGACAGAGAGCAGTGGCAGGGTGCCATCCACAGAACAGGTGCTCATCCATGTTGTGCTTATGGTGTCCGTAGGCCTCAGTTACATCCTTTGGGTTGATTTTAAATTGGGAGCATTTCAAAAGGTTCGCTGCTCTGCTCTGGGCATAACATCTCCTCACACATTTGGGAGCAGAATTTGGCTTCATTTGGGTCCTCTGCTAACTTAGGTATGTTTGTTTTTAATGCGGTGACCATGTTTGTGAGGTAGTTAGCTAACAACATCAAACAGAAAGTAATAGACTCAATTACTCAAAGTTTTCTTATTCTAACAAACAAATTTATAACAGAGTCATTGTGACGAAATTATCAGATATTGGTCACACTAACAATTTATAGCCTTCATTTAACCGTTGGAATCGCTGAGCTAATATTTTCATTTCACACCTCACACTGGAATTTTGTTTGGTTACTCGCAAACAGTTTTCAGTGTATCTGTTTGTTCTCCTCCACTGTGGATCTCTTGATAGGCTGCAGTTGTCAATATTGACAGATTGACATTCAGATCAGGTTCTCTTACACCTTCCTGAACGTCCTGTGAGAGAGAATCACTGTTGAGGCACCATCTTGCTTCCACATAACACTATACCGTAGATGCTTCTTTTTTAAAGACTAGGACTCGGTGAACCCTAGGGAAAATACAGGAAGGGACTAATTAAGTTTCAATATAAGATTACTACAAGAAAATGCTGTTCAGGTTTTTCCATGTGTTGTTTTTTATGTAGATCTTGTTGCTTTTTGTCATGATGAGGTATTGGTGTTTTGAATGACTCCCAAACAACTGAATTACTTTGACATCACCGAGTATTAGTAGCTCTATAAATCTGGCAAACCTTTTTCAAAGCCTGAGGGGGAAAATATATTTTTGAAGCTTTATTTAAAGTGTTTTATCAGAGAGGAAGACATCTCTTCCCATCCCTCTCGATCTTCAATCTGACCAGCTCAACTACATCACCACAACAGAATATTGACAATGTTTAATCAATGCACAATGGAAACTTTGATACGTATATAATAATATATACGTATCAATAATAATAATAATAATAATTATTATTATTATTACTATTATTATTATTACTATTATTATTATTATTATCATTATCATTTTCATTGTTATTATTATTATTGTTGTTGTTGTTGTTGTTGTTATTATCCATGTTGATTATCCATGATCTGACAGCTGTAGACATTCTTCGGTAGAGTATATACGTCTGTCCACCATGACTCTCCGCAACCATGCTGGTCAGATCACTCAAAGTAACAGAATGGTACAATCTACTGAGCCTTCTCTAATCTCTCCCAGGAAGGAGACAACACTTTCATATATACACCCTGTCATCTCACAATGTGGCATCTTTTCCTTTGAAGGTACAGTAGCATTGTTGCAGTTTATCAGATGTGAAACTCCAGCTTTTATCTTCTTAGTTTGGGCAACGAGGAAAAGAGTGGGAGATGAAGGGAGCAATTTCTTTTTAACTTGGACCCACCAAAGTGAAAAGAAACGGCATGTTGACAGGCATGTGTAAAGAATGCTGCTGGGTCAACTGAAGAACTTCAGAGACCAGTTTGGAAGGCTTCATAAAATCTCACTGGCATAAAGACTCATGTACAAATCACACGTTAGTTCACAAGACACCTTCTCTGGATGCTGCACAAGTTTTTACAACATATTATTGTTTATTCAGACTTAGCTATCTAATGTAAAGCTCGCTAATGTGTCACTGAAGAGTCCTAAGACAGGAGCTGGAGAGATTTTCTACTTGTCCTGAATTACCAGCCAGCTGTAAACTACAAGTCCCCCTCCACAGCAGGAGATTCACTCTTCCCATTAGCGTTGGCATTGCGCCGACTACAAATGTGGGATCCATGGTTGTCTGGAGGCCCAGTTGGGACAAGACCCTCTGTCACTCATTGCGACACATGTCATAAATGCATTGTCTTGCCATCAATCCGGAGACCTAACCACCTCAACAGCAGATGGAGACCCAGCAGGAAAACAGGGGGCCATGCCCTGAGCCTCTGCCCCACACAGAGTGCACTCGGTGGGAGAAAAAGGGGCCACAACTACAGGGGAGACCCATACCGTGGACTGGACCTCCTGTGGATACACCTCTGGATGAAGTCCTAATGCTGTCCATGATTAATTAGAGACAAATGTAAATACCCTGTTAAGGCTGTGTGAGAAAAAAAGGAAGTGCTTGATAATTAGATAAGCATTTTAAAGTTTTTTTCTATTCATACAGTTAATCTTTCATGCCAGCAACTTCATATCAAAACTTCAGCTATGAGTAAATATATGAAGGTCAAAAACCAGTTAGTACAGACACATCTTCCAAATTTAGGAGGGAACAGTGATAAATATGGTCTGCAAGGGATAAAGATGTCTCCCCTCCCCTGAATTGATAAATAATGATATTCATAAAACGACCACCTACTGGGGGAACAGGAAAAACTGTTCCTAAGCAACAACATACACACTCTTACAAGCTACATCTTGGGAAATTTTGACCGGATTGGGATGCAAACAACAGAAAACCTTTAACTAGGCCATGTTATGAGTCTGCTCCCTATGGCTGAGTATCTGGCACAAATCCCCCAACTAATGATACGTACTGCATTTCAACAAAAAAACAATAAAAAGAAGGAAAAAAAGCTGGGTGGGTATTTTTAAAAACCAAATCTCAAGTCTTTTTGAGTAGTCCTCCAGCTCAGAGTATCTGTGAATGATTACAGGTCATATAATTGAGGTTCCAGAATCCATCAGGGGTAAAGGTCTTGTCTTATTTTTCATACCTTTTAAGCTGTACAATAGACGAGCGCTCCAAAGTTCAAGAACCGAACAGCCATCTATCTAATTCCTGTGTTCCCTGCAGTCCTCAGAAACCATCTTCCATGATCAGTTTCATCAGAAAACTGATAGCTGAGACACACTGATGAAGTCTTATGTCCATTTCATGTAATTAATCGGTGAGTACTGTCCATGAATTTCCAACATGGGATCACTAAATGTAAGAAATGTTGCATTTGGTGGAGATAAAAATCACAAAGCCAATGAAGTGAGTGGAAATCTTGTCAAAATATGAAACAACCTTATAAGGCAATGTAGTATTCTGTTATATTTTCCTCTAAGGATTTTATTAGCATATTATGCTTTGGAGAACTGTATGATGTAAATCCGAGCGCAATACAAGAGTTATATCTGGCAGAGTGTGTGTTTTTAATGGTGTGAGATTAAGTAATGTTTGCATTTCGAAAGCCCTGATATTGTTGTCTCCATCCACAAAGACTCCAAAACAATTACTATTCAAAAATGAGGGATGTTTGTTTCTCCCTGTCATTAATTACAAGTAATCAAAGACAGCGTGTGATTTAAAAGCAACACTTTGCAAGGAGATTGCATAGGTCAGCTGACAAAACATTGTTTTCTGGGTAGAGCATTTCCAGAAAAGTGATCAAACAACATGACATGAAAAAAAAAACCCACAACATGATAGATCAGTCTCAAAAAATAATAATCAGCATATCACAGGTGTTATGTAGTCGGAAAATCGGCAATGAAATGAAAAAAAATTTCATTTTTGTCACACAAAAAATGCTGTTAATAAAAATTTAACTGAATTTAAAGACGCTTTCTTAACCGTGCATCAGGTTTTACCTTCAGTAAGTGACTAGTGTCTCTTTGAACTGTATGTCTGGTGCCAAGTGGCTTGCTGTGTATAAGAGAGAGGCCAGCAGAATAGCTTCATTGCCCTCTTGTGGTGAAAAGAAGTGACATTTGTCCAGCTTCATCAGTCCGCTTCACCACAGGCCTTCTCTGAATCTCAACATGAATGCTGTTTGTGAGGATTTCTGTCAAAATGATGGGGAAGTGAAAACATCTGTGCAGCTGGAGGGAAGTCTCACGTTTCTATTCTTAAGTCAATGCAGTTCTTCAGATGTTTTTCATTTGCACATTTTATAACTATGGCCAGCTTTGTCGAGGCCTGGGAGACAAACCCGACAGCTCAGCAGTGGGTGGGTTCAAGAACAGAGTGCCAACATCTTTTGATCAGTTTGGGTTCAGTTTATTATAATAACATAATAGAGACATCATTAGATATTGTAAGTCAAGTTGCATTTTTTCAGGCATCAGGAGTGGTGTTCTTTCTGAACACACCTGCTAAGGACCCTTCACAGCACAGGTGTCTTCATCATTAGAGTTTGTTCTTCATCATCTTTTAACTTGAGAAGACTCTTTTTATGGAAGCAAGGAGGAATGAGTTTGTCTCCTTGATGTGGATCCTTGGACAAATGAGTCTTTTGTTCCAGACATTGATTTCAGATTTCAGAACAAGCAAAAGCTTGTTTGGTCCAATTCATTTTGATTTACATCCCACCACAAATTGAAAATATGCTGACTTTCTTTGTAGACTTAGATGGGAAGATCAATACCGAATGTGTGCAATAAACATGAAGCAACTCAGAAGCTGATTAGCTTAGCTTTGTACAAAGACCGCAAAATGATTGGACAAATGTCCAAATGATCAATCTATGTAAAAACAGTGGTGTACAAATCTCTCGTCTTTTTTTCTGGAGGTTATGGGACTGATTTTTGGTGATCAGCAACTACTTGGACTCCTGACATTGCCATGATATCTTCAAACACTCACTGAAACACCAGGAAGTAACTGCACCACACTCACAGTGCAACACATTATAATAAAATACATTTCAATTCATTTTTTATGCATTGGATTTTGTAAAGGGAAAACAAATATATGGTACTCATCAGAACTTTAGTGGTATTTATCTTCTATTTCTCAAAATGTGGAACAATTCCTTTAAAATTACAAAACTAATGTTTAAGACATTTGAATCCTTTCAGAAGCTATTTTAACTGATATAGAATGATTTTACATGTATCTTTACTTTGAATACCCCAGCTGGTTGAATCAGATTCACAGTCAGAGCTCTGCCAAGTCAAGACTGTAACAGCAAACCTACAGAAATAGATTGAGTAAAGTGAAACACATCTAATCACCAAAATATCAAGCTTGAAAATCTTTTACTGCACACTGAACACAAATACGCAGTAAGATATTCAATTCAAGACAAAGAATGAGCTAATTCAAAAGGGTAACATACTGGAAATGAACAACTGTAATTAAAATAAAAAAGACCATGTGTTTGTAAGAAAAACTGTAGATTTTGTGGGGAAAATGCATACATTTCTTTCCAGATTCCTTACCAGGAGTCTCATTTTTTTTTATTCCACCAGGCCTGGCAAAGTGAACTAAATGTAGTTTTCAGAGAGAGGAAAGCCCTACAGCTGTTGGAAATAAATCATTAAAACTGTTTCTTTCCCTCAAAGAGAACTGCAGGCATTAATAATAAGTATTCTCACCCACAGATAAAAGATTGTGTACAAAAATGTCTACATTCGCTCCAGTTTTATTTCTATGTGGCATCTCATCTTCTTTGCTCTGTGTGCTCACCATTCAAGATGCTGCTGCCCTGTAGCTGAATGTAATGCCTTAGCACGTATGAGACAGAACAATTTCACAGCGCCGTGCCTTCATATTCAGGCTGGAATCTAACTACATTAATCAATATTCATAGAGGTAAGAGCATTTAAAGAAGGCCAATGAGATGGTCTTCATTACATCATTATGAACGTTAAACATAATTAATTTATATTAGCAGAAAACATCTATGTTACCCTGTAATGAAGATGAAGGTGCGAGTATTTATCAGTAAATTATAACAACACATAATCCTCGTCATAAGCTGTTTTATCAATTCTTCATCAACCTACATAATCGTTATAAGAAAAAAGATTATGAAGAGGTTCAGTCTAAATGTTTAGAGCACATTGCATATTTATTTCAACAGAACAATATAAGAAATGTTATAGAAATGACTCCACACTTATTTAGGATCAAGTTATTTAAGTCTAAGAGGGCATATGAAGGGAAATAGATTCAAATCTACAGCAGCCTCTTACAGCACCAGAACATAAACAACTGCTCGCAATGAAACCTGTAAATACATACATATACAAGGAGATGATCCGAGGCTACTTCAAAATAAATGTCTGGATTCATATCCTGTCAATAAACCAATTATCAAGACTGAGTTTCATTTTGGAGTTTCGCTAAAAAACTGGTTTGTTAATTAAATATTGATAATGATAATCAGTCACATATTAAAACAACATAGAATTAGCTATAATAATAGTAACAATTGTTTTTTGGTATTTGTACAGAAAGTATTTAGAAATTCATTTCAGTCACAAAACCTTACGCAACAAAAGCAGGCCAATGTTATTGTCAATGATTAAAAAAACAAAACGAACTTAAATGTCAATTCATACACTATAAAACACAATGTGTGAGTGCAGTGTGGCATTATTTAAAGAAACCTAAAACAACAGGAATTACATGATTTATAAAATTGGTTATAAAAATATAACTAATATTTAATCGGTTGTGTGTACGTTGAAGAAAAAAGCATGAGAAGGAAATAGCCACTACTGTCCTGAAGAAAACTTATATAGGACACTCCCTGAGTGCAATATTTTCTCATTCTCATTTGACCCTTTTACAAAGCATCCCTATGTGGCTGCATTGTCATTTGTTGTCATGACTCAGAGTCAAGCAACTTAATTCAGGGTTTATATTTCCATTTCAGAGGGACACCAGAAAGAAGACAATTCACCGTATGGTTTATCCTTAAAGAATTCCATAAGTACTGTAGACACTGCAAATTTACTACACATAAAAAAATAATACCTGTGTATAAGATTGACTACCTACCTGTTTTATTTTCCATTACTGATGCTTCCTACATGGTTTAAAAAAATAATTAAGAAGAAAAATAATAACAACATAAACTTCTGGAAAAAAGTGATATCTATGTAAGAAAAAGGCACTAGCTACATAGCAGTGTAAACCTGTGCACCATTCATTCAAAAGCTGTGGTTACTGGTAGCAAGGCAAATTAAATGTGCATAGTAGCATGACAAACTAAAACACTACAGTTTAGGGAAAGAATTAAAAAGTGGCTGAAATCTGTTGCTTGTCACATTTTACTTCATTCTACAAAACAGTCAGTACTGAATGCCATAATGAATGCTAAACATACCGCAGACAGTAGTTATCATTTAGAAAGGGCTGAAGAAGTGTTCACATTACTGTCATTTACATATATTTAAATTACAGTGTTGGGTGTATATTTATATACAGCATATGTGTGTACATATAAATTCACTTAATCAACCCGAAGAAAATCTGCAACCTACTCATTAGGAGCAGTAACCATTCACACAATTGTTCACGCATAAATGGAACAGCCGCTGGGAGCAGTTAGGGTTTCAGTGTCAAGCCTAAGGAAGCTTTGACATGTAGACTACAGGGACTGTAACCAACCATCTGATAAGTGGTAAACTGCCCTAACACTGCTGCAGCCACAGGGACAAGTCTGCAATAATCATCCTCCTGTTGAAAGTGTTCAGCAATTAACTTGAACTTAAATAGTTGTGTATGTTCCACCCACGTTTTGAGTGCCTGTTGAGTGCAGCTTGATGGTTCTCAGAAGGTGTGAAGACAGAGGAACTCTTCCATTAGTCTGCAGCCTGCATGTGAGACGATTAAAATAAAGAGTCGTGGCAAAAATACATAAAATGAGACAATGGTGTGTGTGTGTGTGTGTGCGCGTGTGCGTGTGCGTGTGTGTGTACTGCATGAATTTATTTTAATTTGAGTCTCCCTTATAAGACTCCTGACAGTGAAGCATGTTGCGATCAACATTTTTTAGGAAAATGTATTGTTGGCTCCGTCCTCATTGCTGTGTTTTTGAATTTAATCTAAACTTGCTGTTCCTTTTTTATTTTTAAATATAGGAGATTGTGTAAAAAAAAAAATAATGTGGGAGAGTTATGACTGAAAGAATGGATTGTTTCCATACGATCAGTAATAAACCAACAACTTCACTGACATTTAATAAAACCAGAGCTTTACCATGGCATTTTAAAACACTACGCCTGAGCGCGCAGCTGATGCCTTTTTTTTGCTCCTGACTCTCCAACAGCGTGAGTCCACCGCTGTCGGATGGTCTGAGGGTTTGAATGAACAGCGATCATCCCAGAAATCTGCTCATCCTGATTCAAACCTTGCACCCCAATCACCGGAGTCTGTGGGTTTCTTTCTCCTGCATGCAGGCAAATCGGTGTTTGATCGGTGGATCTGTGGAAAAAAAATAGATCTAACAAAAGGTGACGGAGCTGTTGGCTGCTGCAGATACATGCGAACTGAAATGTCAATTTTAAAGAGTTTTAAAAATAAAATAAAATAAGATTTCTATGTTTTGCACTGTAGGAAACCATACTGAATCTATAATGTGTCACAACCATGCAACGGTATTCAATGTTGCATTGCATTTAAATTCTTCATGAATAAATAATATATTCATTGTCATCGGACTATTTTATCGCTACTATCACTGAAAAATACTTCTCTGTTGTTTAAATCCCCTTGCTCTTGCAGGAATATTGCCCGTCAACAAAATTACGACTTGTTGACTGTTTACGAGCAGAACTGGAAATTCCGTGCATTTCGTTTGTACAGGACGCCGTGAACGCAGCATGTAGAGGAATGAATTGGGTCGAAAAGGACGATGAAAAAATGGACATCGATTGAAAATACTGTTGTAAGACCGAAATTTCCTTGTCACGAGTATACGCAATGAAGTAGATTAGGCGGTGTGAGAATGTAGCGACGAAAAACCTTGCTTTCAGCGAAAAGATTCGTTTCGAGCATCGACTGCCACTGTTGAAGCTAAGTTAGCCTCGGTAGCTTAGAAACCTGCGCTAGCATTTAGCTTTGAGCAACACTAGCGTCACAATACTGACAAATAGGACAAGCTAATGTGAAAGCTAGCTAGTGTTTTAAAAAAAAAAAAATTATTTCAGTAGTTTTAAAATAAAGCAACTGTAATAAATGCACACGCTGGTGTTTCTCCTTTTCTGCTTAGCTTTGTGCTGGAGGTGTCGGTCAGCTGTTGTTATTGCTTCACTGCAACCATTATTTATCTAATAGGACTACAGTTGTGTTGTCAGACATTGTGGCTTAGCATCAGTGACGCACTCTATCTGCGTTAACGGTACCGTGAATACAGGAATGTGCTTGTTATGTTGTTTGAATAAATTCTGTAATTTCCTTTACGGCCTCACGTAGTCGCTGTTTTGTGTTGACTTGCATCTAAGCAAGTACAGTAATTACATTTGCATCTTTATGAAATGTTATTGAAACTATATATTAATAAGAAATACTTTCATGTCATTTCATGGTATGGCTGATTATAGGAAATTGGTGACATTGGTATTTAATTTTAGTCTCAACACACATGTCTGCTTGTTGTAAAATGTATGAATTGTGACTTCAGCTGCATACATAAAACCAGTTTAGATTATGTCTGGCTTGGTTTTTTTTTCTCAAGTAACTCCAAAAGCTGTATTTGCAGTTTAAGAGTAATTATTTAACTACCCTTGTATATTAAATATATGGTAAAATCACAGAATAAAAGTTCAACACCTCAGTGTAATAGATGTTTATTCCATTACTGTGAATTCTGCAGTCTTTAAAGAGATTCAATCCCTGAATGTTCTCTTGTAAGCACATGCATCTGCAAATTAAATGTTACTAAAACACAGTGACATCCTTTATAAATATACGTTAGGGTTATTTTTTTGTTCCGGCTAAACATTAGCAGTGTGTTTGTAAGATGAAGAAAGACATGCATACCGATAACCCACATACAATAAAACATGGCAGTAGCTCCGTGATCCTCTGGAATATCGCAGCAGGTCAAAAATAAATATGGTGCAGCAACATGAATGGCCAGGCTCATTTGATTCACAATTAATGTTCACCTTATTGTCTGTTTGTTTGATATCCACCAGGCTGTCAGAGGTCTGTGCTTCAACCTGTGAGGACAAGAAGTGAGAGACTACTATTTAGAACCATGGAAACTCGCTTCGGTAATATTGTATTCAGCTCCAAATTTGACTCAGGGAATCTGGCGCGTGTGGAGAAGGTGGAAAAGGGCAGCTCCAGTCCTCCTGTTGATGCCGTTCCGAGTGGAAATGGCCCGCCAGCATCAAACCTTAGCTCTGACTATGAATTTAATGTGTGGACACAGCCAGACTGTGGCGGGACAGAACATGAGAATGGGAACAGGTATAAAATAAATGCATCTGTAGCAAGTATTTCATATCAGTCACATGGCTGCACAGAACCAAAACTGGAAAAATTGCCAGTAGTTAAATTACTAGAGTATCTCAAATCACCTTTTTGTGTTTCAGATCATGGTTTTACTTCAGTGTAAGAGGTGTAACACCTGGGAAGATACTAAAGATCAACGTAATGAACATGAACAACCAGAGGAAGCTCTACAGCCAGGGCATGGCTCCTCTTGTTCGCACTTTACCTGGCAAAACCCGGTGGGAACGGGTCCGGGACAGACCCGTATCTGAGGTACAAAGACACCATCAAGATTTTCAGGGTGGACATGTGAGTGTAATCATTGTAATAACCTGTCTTCTTTCTTTCATCTGTCACTTTACAGATCGTCAATAACCAGTTCATCCTCTCATTCACTCACCGGCTGTCAGAAGTGCGAGGGGCAACCACCTACTTCTCCTTCTGCTACCCGTTCTCTTACAGCGAATGCCAGGAGATGTTGCAGCAGTTTGACAAAACGTACCCCAAAGCTGATCAACTCTGTCCAAGCAGGTAAAGCACAACACACAAACACACACACACACACACACATTCAGAGGTTTTTTTAAAATCTCTGTCTTCTCTCTTCGGCCCACAGCGAACCAGTTGCCTCCATCTAACCCTGTCTTCTGCATCCTCTTCTCTCACACCAACTACCTTCATGTCCTCTTTCACTACATCCATAAACCTCCTCTTTGGTCTTCCTCTAGGCCTCCTGCCTGGCAGTTCAAAACTCAGCATCCTTCTACCAATATATTCACTATCTCTCTTTGGACATGTCCAAACCATCTCAGTCTGCCTCTCTGACTTTATCTCCAAAACCTCCAACATGTGCTGTCCCTCTGATGTACTCATTCCTGATCCTATCCTTCCTGGTCACTCCCAAAGAGAACCTCAGCATCTTCATCTCTGCTACCTCCAGCTCTGTCTCCTGTCTTTTCCTCAGTGACACTGTCTCTAGACCAAACAACATCGCTGGTCTCACCACAGTTTTGTACACCTTTCCTTTCATTCTTGCTGAAACTCTTCTATCACACATCACACCTGACACTTTTCTCCACCTGTTCCATTCTGCCTGTACACACTTCTTCACCTCTTTTCCACACTCTCCATAGCTCTGGACTGTTGACCCTAGGCACTTAAAATCTTCCACCTTCTTGATCTCTTCTCCCTGTAACCTCACTCTTCCACTTGGGTCCCTCTCATTCACACACATGTACTCTGTCTTACTGTGACTAACCTTCATCCCTCTCCTTTCCAGGACAAACCTCCACCTCTCTAGCTTCTCCTCCACCTGTTCCCTGCTCTCACTACAGATCACAATGTCATCTGCAAAAATCGTAGTCCATGGAGATTCCATGGAGATTCCTGCAGTCCCACCTCCACCTTGAACTCCTCTGTCACACCTACACACACCTCACCACTGTCTTACAGTCCTCATACATGTCCTACTCCACTCTAACATTCTTCTCTGCCACTCCAGACTTCCTCATACAATACCACAGTTCCTCTCTGGGCACCCTGTCATCGGCTTTCTCCAGATCTAGAAAAACACAATGAAGCTCCCTCTGGCCTTCTCTGTACTTCTCTATCAACATCCTCAAAGCAAATACTGCATCTGTAGTACTCTTGTTTGGCAAGAAACCATACTGCTGCTCACAAATGTTCACTTCTGACCTTAGTCTAGCTTCAACTGCTCTTTCCCATAACTTCATTGTATGGCTCATCAGCTTTATTCCTCTGTAGTTGCCACAACACTGCACATCTCCCTTGTTCTTGTAAATGGGCACCAGCAAAAATCTCTGTCTAATTTGTATAATTTCTGTCTCCCATTGATTTCCGTCCTTTCCTGCTCTTGATGGCAGTGCTCCGGACACCATTTATTATCACAGAGAACTGCTCTGCAACTCCCTCGATGGCAATAGAGTGGACCTGCTCACTGTGACCAATTGCAGCGGGATGCAAGAGGAGAGAGAACCCCGTTTGCCTAAGCTGTTTCCGGACACCAGCACGCCAAGAGCACACCGTTTCCCTGGCAAAAGGGTATTACGCAGTCACACATGAACACCCAATCAGTATTCTTTCCTGTAAGGTAATACCCTTAATGGATGAGAACACCAGCAGTGAACCTGACCCTGGGCCCATGTGTAACTCATGTATTTCAGGTGTTTTTTCTCAGCAGTCGAGTGCACCCCGGGGAGACTCCCTCATCCTTTGTGTTCAATGGTTTCCTGAACTTTATCCTAAGAAGAGACGACCCTCGTGCTCACGCACTACGGAAAATGTTTGTGTTCAAGCTCATCCCCATGCTCAACCCAGATGGTGTCATTCGTGGGCACTACAGGCAAGAACTGCATGTGTAACAACAGTGTAAACTATTACAGCAGTGTTGGAAACAATGATACATCCTTAATATGATATTATGTTTTATCGTACTAAATATTTTTTGAAAACATGATAGATTTTCTGAAGGATACTGGTAGTTTCCATTCAAAGAATCACTTCACTTATTGTCAGCATTTTATAATCCTGTCCACTCGCAATCTCCTAAACTATAAATGCTATGTTCACAAAGTTTTACACATATATTAACCACGATAAGTAGTTGTACCACATGATATTTTGCAACTTTATTTTGTGTTGTTTTCATGGAAACATATGTTTCATGACATGCCTGAAGCGTGGTCATCTTCCAAATCAAACTCTTTGTCTCCAACAAACTTTACCCTTTATATCTTATACCCTTTATGCTCATGTCAACCATAACATTTGACTGTCATCCAGGTGAGATGAATGAATAAACAGACCTATCTCTGGTGACTATATAAAAAAGTGTAGTAGCATTTTATTGATACGGAGATGTGTTTTTGTTATGCTATGAATTTGTCTCAGTCTGTAATGGGGCTAAAATTAAGTACTTAACTAGTAGTTAAGAATTAATCCAAAAGACTTTTTATTCCTCTCTAACTTTGTTCAGTACGTTTTCAAGTTATAGGGTCAATTTCAGATGCACAAAAAGCATTTATGAGTACATTTCTTCCCTATAGCAAACTTAGTTTGGAAACATAATTTCTTATTTAATTCTAAAATGAAATATTGGGTTTTTTGCATGTGCGAGGCAACAAACAGTTCCTTCTCACAGTGTGAGAGTTTCTGAATTCCTTCCTTTGGAAACCAATATTTGGTTTGTGTATTGCAATGTGGAACACCACTGTGCAGCTCTGTGTGCATGTGAAGGGAGTGCTGGTTATGCAGAGGCTTAAAGATCCAGGTTGTAAGTCACATCATGACTGTCAGCAGCCAAAGGTTGAACTTGAATCACTGTGTTAAACATCTGTTTTTTGTGTCTTTTCTGTAGGACGGATTCCAGGGGCGTCAACCTGAACAGACAATACCTGAACCCTAGCCCAGAGCTGCACCCTTCTATCTATGCAGCCAAAACATTGTTGCTTTACCATCACACACACAACCGCTTACACAGGTCTCAGTCCAACACGCACTGTAACGCCCCTCCGACACACACTGCTCCCCTTAACATCAAACCGGCCAATCAGCACCAACCACCTCCCTTTACCGCACTTGAAGTCAGCTTGAACCAACGAAATGCAGAGAAGGCAGCAAACCCTTGTTTGCCAGAAGTTCCAATGGTGATGGAGGAGAACCTTTGGGTCAACACAGAGATGGAGAAGAGCGACACTGACATCACAAGCTCCTCGGAAACTGTTGCTCCTCCTCCTGTAGAGGTAACCGCACCACAGGTGGAGGAGCAGGAATTCATTCCTCCTCAGGAGGGAGGTGTCGCTTATTATGTGGACCTGCATGGCCATGCCTCTAAACGGGGTTGCTTCATGTATGGAAATAACCTTCCTGAGGAGGGACAGCAGGTGACATTTCTATTTGTCCCCTCTTCAGTGTATTTTTGTAATGCAATAAATTAATGAATTACTTAATGGCTATCATAGTCAGAGTTTGTGTGATATGCATCTAAGCTCCTGCATCCTCCATCTGCAGGTGGAGAACATGCTTTATCCGAGACTGATCGCTGTGAACTCCGCACACTTTGATTTCCTTGGATGTAATTTCTCGGAGAAGAATATGTATGCACGAGACAAGAGAGACGGGCAGTCTAAAGAAGGCAGTGGGCGAGTGGCTGTTCACAAAGCCATCGGGCTGCTGCACAGGTGAGATTTTAATGGCGTTATATAAGAGTTACTTTTTTGTCTTTTTTTTTGTTGTTGTTATTCTGGAGAGTTGAAGAAAATGGGATGAGGAAAGAAATCATTTAAGGCAATTTGCTTATATTTCAGAGACTTCACGAAGAAACACTAAAAAAAACAAGCTGCTGTCGTAACTTCAGGCTCTATATTAAATATAACAATCTGACGTGACCCCAATACACACTTTTTTTTTTCTTTGTATGTTCCTGTTGTTTGGTCCCCACCAGCTACACTTTGGAGTGCAACTACAACACAGGAAAAATCATGAACACTATCCCGCCTGCTTGTCATGACAACGGCCGAGCAACCCCTCCTCCGCCTCCATCGTTCCCTCCAAAATACACTCCTGAAATATTTGAGCAGGTAGGAAAACAACAGTGGTTTTCTGTAAGTATAGTATTCATATAGTTTTTGCATTCCCATGAATTATAGGTTTCTAGTCCACGAAAGTAATCCTTTTACTCTGGGAGTGTTCATCTGAGTGTGAGTCTTTTTTGCAAGTAGTTCTCATATTAATGAGAAAATAAATTAAATACTGTAACTTCATCACCCACCCACTCTGGTCATTTGAAGCAGAAATAAAACCAATAACAATCCAGTCCATCATCCCGGTTATTGCTCGTCCTATTTAATAACTGCAAAACTAACTTAACATTTATATGGACAGTCTGAAGTCAGTTTACATATTGTGTATCAGGTGGGCCGTGCCGTGGCAATATCAGCCCTGGATATGGCCGAGTGTAACCCCTGGTCACGGCTGGTGCTCTCTGAGCACAGCTGCCTGACAAACCTTCGAGCGTGGATTCTCAAGCACGTCCGCAATACCAAAGGCCTGAATGCACACGTCCATGCTCATCCTCCACCTAGAATCCACCACAATGGCAGCAAGGCTTCACCACCGAAGAGCTTCAACACGTGAGTTTAAACCTAAAAATACAATATGTGTCACTATCCTTTCATTTTTTGACACGTGGAAACTTGGATCATCGTTTCTGAGTGTGTTGTGATTTCCGAGCAGCTGTCTGTCCAGCTCAGCGTCGGAGAACACCTTCAGACGCGTTCGCTGCAACAGCCAAAGCAGCAGCAGCCAGACACCCTCCCCAAAGATGCACAGTTCTCCAAGTTTCACTTTTGGCTGCCCCCCACCTCGAACTCACAACCATCACAGCAACACACACACCAGTGGACGCGGAGGCAACAAGACACTCGGGCCAGTCAGGGGTAAGCTGACCTCTCAACCATCTGCTTGTGATGCTGGCTGGCATTTTCTGCCACCTTCCTGTGGGTGTACCAGCTCCTCTTTTTGTTTGCTGTCATCTGGTTCTTTCTTTCTTGAACCCATCCTCTCTTCCTGCTGAATTTGTTTTTTTAAGAAAGACTCGTAGGTGGCCGTTGTGTTGACTCCGTGGACAGGCTTTTTGTACTGACATTGTAAATTGGGTATCAAGAGAAACATCCAAGTCATGGATGTCTGCATGACCCCTGCATGACCTGAGCATGAGTCTACTGTCTGCTAATGGGTATGCATGCTTTGACTCAGGGTCAAAAAACACTTAAAACATCATTTTTGAATATTTATAATCTGGAGGTTTTTCTTCGTGAGCATGTCTGAACATCTTGTCCCACCATGAGGTTTTTGTTAAGGACACTTTCAGCAGTTAGCCTCTTTGTGTTTGTAGTAGCACACAACCCCTGCATGTATCTGTCTCCCTCTCTGTAGACCATAAGCCTCAAGAGAAGAGACACCCCCACCATCACCGCTCCATCCTACGGTCTCCCAGCAACAGCCACACACCCTCCTGCCCCCCACTCTCACCCCCTTCCTCCTCCTCCTCCTCGTCTTCTTCAGTGTGCGCGGCAGGCTCCTGTCCCCTCCCGGCTTCCGTCAGTATGACAGGTCTGTACTCCCTCCAGCCCCCCAGCCTCTCCACCCTGCTCCCCTCCCTGCAGGTTCTGCCCCGGCCCAGGCTCCTCTCCAAATTGAGTCCCATGCTCCTTCAAGGTCTACCATCATCCACCAACACTTCAACCGGGCCCACGCAGAACTGAATCTAACCTCTGTGGGAGCTTGGGTGTGGGTGTGTGTGGGTGGACTGAGAGTGTGTAATGAGTGGAGTTCCAGACAAGCAGAGATAAACCTGCCTGGCTCTTCACATAGCTCAAAACACTTCCTAAGCACTAGTTGATCTGGACTTTGTGAGTGTTTGTGTGCGTCTCACACAGTATTGGTGCTAGATCTGATATTTTTGTCTGAACATGTCTGTGTAACTACATGTATCTACCGTATAAGCACCTTAGAGCCCCAACAAACCATGGGCCACTGTAAGACCATTTGTGATTGTAGTTTTTGCAGCTCATCTCGTGCAGTGTTTCAGCCAATCGAGCATTGGACCATCACAGAGAGAAATCACTGTCATTGGTTTTGTTAAATTAGAAAGAATCAGACGATGTGAAGAGAAACAAAGGTGAGGAATGTGATCAATTGATCGCATTAAGAAGGCGTCCATAGACAGCTCTCATTTGTCATTGATTCTAATAGATTTTTTGAAAACATAAGAGCATAACCCAGACATGAATGAAATTGTCACTTTTTGACCCCATCAAATGGGATTTGTGATGTCACAGCCAGCCTTCATCGCTGATAGTTATTTCACATTGGTCTGGTGTGTCTGGGGCTTTAGGATGAATAATACAGTTGAGATTGCAATGTTTAAAAAAATAATTATGATTGAAGTGTGCAGAAAAATGCTAAAAATGTGGTTGCTGACTTGAATTAAATGTTGCCTGTAGTGCCTCCTAATGGTCTTTAATGAACAAGGCAGACGGTGTAGTGACGGAAAATGTTCAGCAACAATAGAGGGTTGTTCAACTTCATCATCTCCAATGTTGCTTAAGATTTCAGAATAAATGATAAATATTCACAGTAAGTATTAATATATGAAATGTTATATGAATTACAGTCTTTTGCTTTGACTTTGTTGCACTTAATTTATTATTTGATTTTTGATAAATTAGCAGAGTTAGAAGAGCCATCCTGTTGAATATTTTGTGTCTTTTTTCAACACGTTTCTGTTTCACTCTGTCCTCTGTGTATATGTATATATAAATTAGAGTGAGTTGCAGGCTGATTGCTATGTCTACATTTCTGGAGTTTTCAGTAAAGGATAGGCCCATGATTACACTGTTTTGCACTGATGTTTTATCATGACTGGAAATCGTGTGTGTGTGTGTGTGTGTGTGTGTGTGTGTGTGTGTGTGTGTGTGTGTGTGTGTGTGTGTGTGTGTGTGTGTGCTGAGTGCTTTATGGAGCCGATTGCCAAAAAAGCTATATCATTTATGATTTTCTCATGAAATTTCAAAATTGGTGTGAGTGTAACTAAAGTAAATTTCCCGTTTCATCAAAGTGGTGAAGAAAATATGTGTTCCTAGTGTGAATGAATGATGTGTTGGGCTGTTTAGGGTAAACATTAATATAGTTTGTGATTAGCAGAGCCAAGAATCTATCTTAGTGATGTCATAGTGTGCACATACGCCACATAGATTGTGGAATCTGATAGCATCTGTAATTCTCTTAGTGTGCTGTTAGTTATCCCAGAACTTGATTATGATCTGAGTTTTCTGATCGGTCATTTGAGATTCAGAGGTAGAACTTGAGCAGTTTTACTAGTAGAAGAAAAATCAGATCATTATTTGATTCTTTTAAAACAACAACAGGCCTTTATTTGTGTTGCTTTTGTGTTCCAGTATTGTGACATTGTAGTTACAGCCTACCTCTGGCATCTATTATAGTAAGAGCATAAATCAAATTCTGCCACCTCAGCTTCATATTTGACTGTATTAACAATGAACAGGAAAACTCTGGATTATTTATTCACTATTAAGTGATTGTTTTGAACACACAGGCCTTGAACACTCAGTGGTTAAATGTTCATTGTGTTCTGGGGATGTAAGTATTTAATGTAGTCTCGAGTCTTGACCCACTCAGTTCAACACAATGGGCAGGACATATTTTTGATCTTTTTTTTAAAATCTATGCTCTATAAAAGGGGTATAGTGTCATTTTATTCTGTCTTCTCACTTGGACATCCTGACTCTCAGATGTTTCATTTCTAAAACTTTTTTTTAAATTTTTTTTTGGTCATCCAGAGTGGCAGAAGCAACTGTTAGATAAAAACACCCTGTATACATCGTCACACTTTGTTTGTACTCTATGAAAATTGTTCAGTTTCTCTCAATGTGGTGCTAACCTCCTATATGAGGATGATTGTCTGTGATGTCTTAATAACTTCTTGAATGTGCTTCTGTCTCTTACTCTCTGTTTAACCTCTGGAATAAAAAAATATTCCTTTGTGAAGCAACGTTCTCTACACTCCTTTACCTCTGCTGTGTTCATGTGCAGTTTTTATTTATCCGCTTCACAAAGAGGTCAACTGTAAATTCTTTTTTCTTTCGGGGGGGGGGAAATGACACACAACACACAGGCACAACAGTCTTTCTTGTGATTTATGTCCCTTCGTTTGTTAACAGGCATCAGCTACCCAGACTTTCAGGCTGGTGGTCCTGGTTCAGCAACTTGTTCCAGATTATCTTTCCCCATGCGTCCTGCACGTGTGGGGGGAGGATGCCGAAATCTTGCTGTCGTCCGTCTCCCCACAGAGGCACACACAGAGGTTAGCTGACAGACTATCAGAGAAAATTCTCTTTTTTTTTCCTGTGTTAGCAGTTTTTCTGTAGTACACAAAACACTTTATAAAGTCACTTCACTGTCTTTATCTGTCACAGGCTGCTAAAGACTTGGGTCCTGAACACATCCTTTCCTCCATCAAATTTAGCAAGTGAGTCCAGGCTTGTCTAAGGGGTTTTGAAATCTCGCAAAATCACTGATGAGATGAAATCGACTTGAGGAGCGTTACACAATAACAATGAAAATTATAATGGAAATATTCTACGCTTCTATCATCACCATGTAGCACTGCAAACTATGGATATGAAGCTTATCCCTGTGTGATTTATTGATGTGTGGTGAAACTATATCTTTATTGCCTGCCCAGGTGTGAGCTGCAGCCTCATACGAGTCGTATTCCCATTCGGCGAGCGAGTTTCACCAAAACCTCTCCTACACATAACAGTAAAACATCCCCTACCAGCGTAAACCCAGACTCGACTGGAGATGAGGACATGTCAGCCACCATGAAAGTCTGGAGGCTGCTGAGACCTGGCCTCCATCGACGTCTGTCACTATCAGGCAAGAAGTTGGTTCATATTTGCAACACTTTTCATATCTATGGAGCAGTTATGTTACATAAGAGATCATAAAACATGAAGAAATTTCACATACGTCACATGGGTCACCCTGGAGTCTGACTAGCACAAGTTAGTCTGAGGCGCTAAGACCCTCAACTAATTTGGATTGTATTGTATGGCTTTTGCTTTTACCCATTTTTATGTTTTTAATTTATTTATTTTACTTAGAATATGTGAGCCATTTTGTCTTTTATCTGTAATGTTTTTTGTTTGTTCGTCTGTACAGCACTTTGGTCGACTGTGGTTGTTGTAAAGTGCTTAACAAATGAAGTTGGATTGGATTGGATTAGATGTAGACAAGCTTGTGCATATGTTGCTGTACTTTAAGTTGTGATTAGCATAAAGGGAGATGCCCACTGATTTTCTCGTGATTTTGAGTTATTCATAGGTCTACACTATTTCCAGATATTTCAATTGATTTCAAAACTGTCCCAAATTTCCAAATGTTTGCAACTTATTTGGATATTTTACTTTGTTGTTTCCAAGAGTTGTGGGACAATTTTGGATTTTCTCTTTCCAGTTAGTAAACTGTACTAACTCACTAGTATTTAATTTTCTTTTAAAATCACTGCACAGGTGTATCAAGGAAAGAAGGTGCCATACAGTTGACATCTAAAGCACTGATGAAGAAGAACACAGACAGAAGAGTCAGCTACAAAGGAAATACTGATGTAGAAACGCACAAGATAGATGAAACACTACCACAGGTTGATACACACACAAATGCAGTCAGATGTATGTATAGAGAATGTCTTTCTTCATATCTGACAAGGTTATATGATGTTGTCTTCAAAGGTCGAGGAAATGCCGGCGATGCCTCTGCCTGAGACTGTGAACATGTGTGACAGTGACCCTGTGTAGAGAAGTCTAAGAACTGTCTGGAAGAGAAAATACAGTACGGCACTCGTGTGAGCGTTAACTGTGATTGAGCGCATTTCATTGGGAAACTCCACAGAACTTATGTGCAATAAAATTCTCATCATTTTAGATTGTGTAGATGTATGGTGTCTTCAACTAATGCTGTTAAACATGTGCTTTTCTACAATAATGAGCAGCTATAATGGAGCTAGTGGGCATTAAGTGCCTTGCTTAATTAAACTAGAGCAGTGGGTGAGTAAGACCAACTATTTGTGAACAGTTCACTCTAGTTCTTGACTTTTCACCTTACAAATTTTTCTTATATTTATTCTTTAACCCGCTTTAATGGAAAATTTATTCTGACCAATACTGTTTGCACTAGTATTTTTAGTCACTATGAAATGCTTGCTTCTCATTGGCTGGAAGCCACAGCACCACCTTTATAACCTCCATATTTCCAGGGAAATTTGAGTGAAGCTGTTGTGTATTTTAATGTAATCATTCCAGATATTCCTTGTATATGATGCCTAAAATAGGAATAGTACACCCATTTACACCAGTTTGTGAAAATGATAAGTTCACTATTAAAACACAATTACATAATCACCACTGTAGATTTTTATAATTATCAGACTGATAACTTACGTGTGTGACCCATAAGATGAATATTTATACTTGGAAGGCCCAGCTACTTGTTAAGAACAATGACAATGCTATTATTGAAAAGTCAAATGTAGCAAAAAATTTTCCAAGGTACCGATTAGCTTTGGGGGTAACATATGGAGTTATTTGAAATTTAGGGAATAGCTACAGTGAGGATGTTTTTCTGTAGTCAAGAGTGAAGCAAATTTTGAAAAAGTAACCAAACATGGTGTAAGAAAAAAGTCCCAAAAATGGCTAAAGGAATTGATAATATGTACTATGTCTGAATTACACATTTTCCTCGTCAATTTATGTAAAAAAAATTGTTATAGGAGTTTTATGTGATAATTTTTCAACCCAATGACTTTTACCAAACCAATTATTTTATATATGACTGGTATAATATTGTTGGAACTTGAGGTATAAATAAATTTCAAAAAGGCGTGTTTTCTTACTGTCTGCATTCATTCATTCATTCATCTTCTAACCCGCTTAATCCGCAAATGCAGGCCGCGGGGGAGCCGGCGCCTATCCCGGCAGTCTCAGGGCGTGAGGCGGGGGACACTCCGGGCACGACGCCAGTGCACCGCGGAGCCACATAGAAACAAACAATCATTCACACACACACACACTCACTCCTACGGTCAATTTGGGACCGGCCAATGAACCTGAGGCGCATGCTTTTGGAGGTGGGAGGAAGCCGGAGAACCCGGAGAAAACCCACGCAACTATATTAAAATATATATTGCATCTAATGTGCATGCAAAATAACTAGTATACTGAAACATGAATGACAGTTGAAGTCATTTTATTAGAAAAAACACTACTGTGCAATGTTACAAAGAAATCCGTCTCTTGAGGAAGTTGGAAGATGGTTGTTGTTTCCAGGGCAGAAATTCCACCTCACCTGTTGGAGGAAAAAGACTTAAGCTCTTTTTCAAGTTATGGTCCTCTTTGTTGCTGACTGAGAGAGATGCTAACATATATGAGTCCAATGAACAAGTATATGACAAACTTAACTGGACAGGCATATACAGAAAATGTACTCACCCTTCCAATCATACTGCCAGACACTAGTCCTGTTTCTTGGGGTTATTTACTGCAACATAGTGGTATAACACAACGAGCAGGAACAATGAGACGCCAAGCATATTGGCAAATATGGCCAGCTGTACGTCTGTCACCATTCTGCCAAGGAAAGAGACACATGGTTCTGATCAGATTCGACGCGATCCTTTATTAAATCCCAGAGAAGGAACACAGCCTTGTATTTGAGAAGTTCAGTAATTTTACAATATAACCATATCTATTTCGCCATCATCTGTCAAGTTCACCTTTCTGGGTACCTGAAAGCACATTACGGACTTTGCATGAACCTGCACAGATGTCCGCAATCTCAGAAAAGAAAATTTAAGAGAAGTGACATACTAGAATCTCATTTTTAATATTTATAAGAATAATTTTTCACGTTGAAAACCTCTACAATTAGTACTGCATTGAAAAAAAAAACCATCGGCCAGGAGTTACGTAGGAATCGAACGACCATCATTATAATGCGTTACAGATGATATTATTAAAAATCAGCATGCTAGTACGTTGCATTTCAGCTAGGTAAATCTAGCTAGCTAGAGCTCTGGCTATACTAAATTACCAAATAAAGGTAATGAAAATAAACATTGAAATTAAATTTGAGACAATTGCCAACTAAAATCAAAACGTAACTTAATTGACATTAATACTTACATTAATCTTTAAATTGGACTCCGACTCTCGGCTCCTTGATATTTCAACTGCTCAGCAGCACAAGCAACTCTGTCTGTCACTTCCTGTTGGGGAGGAAAGCCACGTCACGTCTAGATCGCCGTAGAAATAGTGTCAATAGAACCAACCTCATCAGTTAACGCGTATAGCTCGAAAGATCAAATGGAGCTAAAAAATGATTTTTTTTAGATTTTTAAAAAATATTTATTAATCATTTAAAATCATGTCGTTTTGAATCGTTTTACGGGATGTGGTTACTTTTTTTTGTTGTTGTAACGTTGTCATCCAGACCAGAGGGGGCAGTAGTGAACTACAATCAGCTGGATCTTATGACCCCCGTAGGAGTGGCCCAAACGTACGGAGATCACCTCACCCGGCGTGAACGACGGCGACTAAACCAAATGCTAATTGGAATCAGCATCTAACATAGGGGGCTGAATTTCCAAACAAAATTTATCTAATAGTTGAGCCAGATTGTGCTACCATGGTTCTTTACGAATATGTCACCCAGGAGCAGCTTGCGGGCTTCGACAAATATAAGGTATGATAATGATAGAGTGCTAAGCAGCTAACCATTGAACCGACTTATAGTGGGTGTGCTAATAGCTAACGGGTCATGGTGCGCTGTGCAATTGCCTGGCAAATAAGTGTATGAAGGTACCAAATGTTAGCCAGCTGAAAGGACTGTAGATGGTGGGCAAATTTACTGCAGAAAAAAAAACAGAACACAATTTCGTATGCTGTTAATCACAGTATTATCTGCTCGTCTCTGATGGTGTCTTGTAAGTTTGTATGGTTATTACATCAAGTGGTTGTTTATGCAGTCGATCGCTAATCTGCACAATGGAAAGCATAGAAAGCGTCTATAATGCATAAAAATTGGGATTCCACTCAACATGAATAATTCCGTCTATGGGAAACGATGATAATAAAAAGTCAAGAATTCAAGTGACCACGGTTTTGTTTTTGGTAAATATATTAAAGCAGTACCACGCCTTCTGCATGTCAGTCACACAAGCCTGATTGTGTTCACATAACTGCATTATTATACCAGTGTAACAAAATACATACAAGACGTCTGTTGTGTCGTCTTCATAGTGGAGTACTGAAGAAAAAGGGAGTGTTTTTCTCTTTGCAGGCAATGTGGGTGTGGGGGTAGAATCACATGCCAACTATTAGTAAGCACTAATAGTTGGTATGACTAATAGCATTTGTGGTGCAAATCTTTCTGTGATGCTTTCGGATAACCACAGATGAAATGTAAATTAACAAAGTATGCTCAATTCAATTTGAATACAATTTTGATTAATTATTATTTAAAATTAGATCCTCTGCTCCTCCACTCAAAAAGAACCGGATAAAGTGGTTTGGTGGGTGCCACCTAGGCACTTTAGGGCATATTTTAACAGAGAGGAGATCCTGATATTTATATAAGAGATTTTACACATTCAGTCATATAATCTCCAATGTGTCAAGCAAAAGAATTACCCTGATTAGCATTCTTCCTCCACAACTCAAAGCTGAAAAACAAGAAGAAATTAGATTGGTGTTTCACGTTATCAATATATCACACTGTGTATCCCTGAAGCTTACAGATGAGCAACACAAGCAATTCTGATACAAAGCTTTATCAAAGTTAAAGACTTTGCAATCAAATACTCCGCTACCTAAGTCTCAATTTACGTTTTGTAGTTGATAAAACTTCTCTAGTCTTATATTTTCCTGCAAATGTTTCTTGTCCTTAAATACAACATCCAAAAATAAGATCAGCATTGGTGGTTTAGGATCTGGCACTGTCATGATTTCTGTTTTTATTACTGGGTAGAAACCACTTCCCCGAATTGTCTTTCATGAGAGACCCATTTTCAATCATTGTTTTTAAGTGGCATCTATGGCTGCAGGAAAGCAGAGGATGACAAATATAAATGAAAGGGCTCTCTTCTTGCAGAGGTTTTTAGATCATTTGTTTGGATCCATTTATGTAAGATAAATACATTAAATGAGAATAGTTTGCATACATAGTGATGATGAATCACATCAGTTGTTCTCGCTTTGAGAAACAATACTTGTACTTGATGGATTCTACTGTATATGAAGATTAATGCTGTGTTCATAGTATCATCCTAACCAATCGAATTTTGTCTCTTTTCAGTACAGTGCAGTGGACACAAATCCCCTTTCTATATACGTCATGCACCCATTCTGGAACTGTGTGGTGAAGGTAAGAATGAGTTATTTGACTATGTGTGTGTCTGTTATGTGCGCATACATCAGCATAAGATTTTGAACCTTCTGTGACGCAGCAACAGCACTGACCACTTGTCAGAACTCATCAGTCTCTGGGTTCATTTTTTTCCTTTTTTCTATCAGTAGAGACAGTGAATAAAGTCATGCACCCAGAAAAATAATTCTTTTGTTGTTTTTTTTAAGATAAATGGCTTTGGGTTACCCACATCTACTGTATATATCACATATCTACTGTATATATGTACATCAAGCTTTTTTTATTTGGTCTTAATCCCAACCACAGCCTGATATTGACATGACGAAAAATCCTGAGAATCATTTTTGTGTCACAGATGTGTAATATCAAGTATGACAAGTAAGCTAAGCTGATATTATGATGAGATGTTCATTAATTGTGACTCAATCTCTCTTTCACAACAGTATCTACCAACTTGGTTGGCTCCAAACCTCATCACGTTTACAGGCTTTATGTTTCTTGTGTTGAACTTCCTCATGTTGGCCTTCTACGATTTTGACTTTAATGCCTCTGGTAAGTCCTCTGCAAAACTTGTTATTCTGCTAGTTGAAATGGAATGGAATGAGGGAGCGTTGTCTAGTCATCTCGTACACCATGCTATAATGTGGTTGAATGGAAAACAGCAGTTTTCAAAATAAAAAAGCTGGAGGAGTTAATTTTGGTGAGTTGGTTTATGAAAGACAAAGTCCATCACTCACCAAAACTTGAATGTCTGTGACTTCTCGGGGTAATTATTAATCCATTATATCCTGCAAACACACACTAAGTTAGTTTACATGTACGACACTCTCTCTGTGATATCAACAAAAACAGACAGTTGAACCATGTAGATATTTGTCAGTTTTCTTCTGGTAACTTCATTCTTTTGGCACTCTTAACATAAATGAAAGACATGCACAGGCAGATGTCAGACACTTGGACATCTAGAATATATTCAGAGAGGACAAAACACACAAAATGCTCTATGGCAAAAGCAAAATATTTACCTATTATGGCTAGTTGTTAACTGTGAAGTATTACCCTTAGCAAAGACTACAGAGCATCTTGTGTGTTTCCTCCTTTTTTAAAATATGTTTTAATAAGGCATTGTGTTCAGTTAAGGAAAAGGCATTCATTGTTCATCTATAGCTCTGTGTTTGATGTCTTGTACATTTACATTATTTGTGTCTCAGCTGCAGGACATGAACATGTGCCTAGTTGGGTCTGGGTTGCTGCAGGGATTTTCAACTTTTTGGCCTATACACTAGGTGAGTTCTAACCCCTGCAACTCCTGTGTGTTATGTTTTTCAGCCTTTCTCCTGATAGAATGTGTTCTTTAGATTTCAGTTGTCTCGAGACGGAAAGATGTTAGTCATTATTAGAGTTGATCATGTTTCAGATCTCAGCGATTCTGAGTCCAGTTCCAGTTCAAAGAATCATTTCGTATAAAAAATGTATCGCTCGTAATGAACGATACATTCATATACTAGTCACGTAATGGGATTCCTGGCTAGTCTCAATGAAATTGCTAATAGTTTTTAGCATTTTCCCTTCAGACAGCTGGTAGCTACTCAGTCGGGTGTAACACAATCTGCATTTTTCATTTTACTGAAACAACTTGATAATTGTACTTCCCATGAATTAAAGAAGAGTTTACAGTACTTTAAATGTGCCACCTGGAAAGGAGTTAAGAAGAGCAGGTCATTAAATGTTTGTTGAGGAGTTTAGTTGATACCCTGGTTTGCAACACTATCAATTACTTGTAATTGTTATTAACAATTAAAGAAGCAGTTAATGTAGAGTATTAACATAGCTACCTGGAATACTTTTAACCAACGATTATCAATAAAGATGCATGTATGCAATTGTCATTAAATGCTGCACAAATTAATATTTTTCATAATGGTTGTGAATATAATGAATGTGTTTAATGTGAGAAGGGTTGCTGGTTGCTCTGCCAATATATTCTTCTGGAGCTGATGAAGAGAGAAAGACACAAAGTTCATCTGCTTGGATAAGAGACTAATCACGTGTGTGCATGTTAATTATAACAGTGTGGGAACGTATCACCGTAGTGCTTTCAGCTCGTTCCACTGCCCTGAAGAGTCAATTCATTCACTTTCAGTTACTTGTAGTGTAGAAATGGCTGTGTTCACGTCCTAAGGACCCATAGCAACTTTTCAAGTAGGACGAGTTACTTTAGTATTCACGCAGTCACGTCTAGCCGTGATGATGAATGATTAGAAATGTCTTCCAAAAACAAATAGACAGTAGCATTGATCAATAAGTATTAACTAAATATTCAGGTATCATTTAAAAAAATTTGCCTGCAGGTAAACGGATTCTGGGCCTTTTTAGTTTTTTGTACGGCATGAATGAGTGTGTGAAAGTCACTTAATCATATTCCTGTTGCCCTTAAATTTTCGGCAGTCAGAAACAATGTTCCCTCTAATTTTTTGTGTGTTTGGGCAAGAGCACAAGCTTCCTGAGCACACTGAGGACCACTGGGAGCAACATCATTATCACACTTCAAAACCTTGGATCATAGAAAGATACATGGCTTATTAAAAGAGTCAAACTACAGTAGCAATTTTCATTATTTACTTTTAATATAAGTAATTTGGCCCACTTGAAATGAAAAAGACATAGCTCTTGTTCCTCATTAAATGTGTGGTATGTTATACGTGAGGTCCAGTTGTGGCCTGGCTTAGGATCAGTTTCTGAAAGAAATGATACATACTGTATACACCTTTCAGACTTTTTGTTCGAATTAAAACATTCACATTTTGCTCATAACGTGTGCTGTTGCTTGTGATACAGTGTAAATGCATCTAACTCTTTGTCTGTAAAATATCGGATGACTCCTTTTTTTATTAGCATTTCTGCTATCCATAAATTATTGAGTAGTAACAGCATTTAATATTTAATATCCATAAATTTTTTAAAAAATCTTAACAAATGTCATTAGAATATGCACAAATCTGACTTTTACAACACACAGGATATCACAATACGTTTACATTGAATGTTATTTTATGCGCAGCAGGGAATTTCTTGTGCGCTGAGACTGCGAGCAGTGTGCGATTGCGCAGGCGTGCAGCTTAGAGGGAACTGGTCAGAACTGATTCTCTGAACAGTTATATTGAAAGTTTTCCCGTTATAATTTCTGTGAATTTGTGTTGTGTAGATCATCGCGAGGCCAAGATAAATTTTTGACAACCATTAATTGAACACTGAAAATAAGATGGCTCTCCGTGTAGTGCTTCTTTTGAATATATATCAGCAGAATATTTTAAAGTGTGGATGAAATGACTGATCCGCTGCTGTTACGTCACTGTTGGGAAGCAGGAATGTGACTGTTCAGAGACTTTGTCCACTTATGTGAGAGTGGGGCTGCAGCCTTGGCTGAGTGAAAATGGGGTGAATTGAATGTTTCTTATATTAGGGTTCACAAAAATATCTTCCTGTCATGATCCATGTACATTTTTTTTCTCTTTTTTTTTTTACGTTCAGATGGTGTTGATGGAAAACAGGCTCGTCGCACTAACTCCTCCACACCTCTAGGGGAGCTGTTTGACCACGGCCTCGATAGTTGGGCCTGCATCTTTTTTGTGGCCACTGTTTACTCCATATTCGGACGTGAAGAAAGCGGCGTAGGTGTTGCTATGCTGTATTACATCCTGTGGGTGGTGCTATTCTCATTCATTCTGTCACACTGGGAGAAATACAACACCGGCATCTTGTTTTTACCCTGGGGATACGATATCAGCCAAGTGGTAAGGACACACATACCTGAACATGAAATGGAATCCATTGATGGATAATTGACTTGTTTGCTTAACCATGTCCCCTCCATTAATGTTGTTACACCTATAATAAAAAAACAGTTTTAAAAGAACGTATATCTTTGAATCCAGACACAAATATGCTTTAACTAGCTAGTTAATAATGTCAGCTTTGGATGGAAAAGTGTCTTTTCAATGTGTCTGGCTGGAGGTGTTGAAGTGGCAGCCCTGCAGCAGTGATCATTAGACTCTACATATACTATATATCTGTCTCCGTGGTGAAATACTGAGGCTAAAGCAGCAAGAAAATGCTTCACTTGACACCCCAATCTTCCATTGACTCACTGACATTGGGTGTCATCTTCTTCCAGACCATCTCCCTCGTTTACTTGGTCACTGCTGTGGTTGGCGTGGAAACATGGTATGACAAAATCTTGTGGCACTTCCTTTACAGAGACCTCTTCACTTTTATGATTATAGGTAAGCTGTGATTGGCCACACTATTATAGAGTCATTCACCAGCTGGAGCAGCACGTTAATGAATGTGTTTTGATTCCCAGTTTGTTCTTTCACTGTGACGTTACCCATGAGCCTCTACAATGTGCTAAAGTAAGTCAGCAGTCTTCTGTGATTACCACATTGTGTTATCGTGTCACACAGCACACTGAAGTCTTCCATCTCTTTGGATTTGCAGGGCTCACCGCAGCAACAGTCTGAAGCACAGCAGCCTCTATGAATCCTTCCTGCCCTTCCTCTCTCCTGTCCTCCTCTTCATCTTGTCAACAATCTGGGTTGTCTTCTCTCCATCCAACATCATTGAACTGCAGCCCAGGATCTTCTACCTCATGGTGGGGACGGCCTTCGCTAATGTCACGGTGAGCATCTGCTGTATTCACTCTTTCTTTTCCACTGACAGCCGTTAATGTTCCTTTTATGCATGTGAATGTTTTTGTCTTGCAGTGTAAACTGATTGTGTGTCAGATGAGTAACACACGTTGTCAACCACTAAGCTGGCTGTTGATACCCATGACCCCAGTGGTGTTGTTAGCAGTGACTGGGGTGGTCGCCAATGAGAGCTTACTGCTGTATCTGTGGACAGCTGCTGTTATATTAGCACACATACACTACGGTGTATCAGTGGTAAGAACAAACGTATTCACTCGCACTATCACTGTTCAAATTAAGAAATTTTCCTGTATGTCTCTGCTGCATGGCCACATGTTTGTTTTTGTTATCCATTGAATGAGGTATTAAATCACTGTGTTTTTTTATTACTAGGTACAACAACTCAGCAGACACTTCAACATCTGCGCCTTCTCCCTGAAAAAGCCAAACACTGACTGACAGGAGGAGGATCGAATCGGCTTGAAAGAAGCTGAGGTTTAGGCTCCTCCCCTCCTCTGCTTCATCGACACTTTGTCCTCATCACCACGGAAACTGCGTCCCCTCCCCTCCATCTGCAAGAACACTGAAGAATGGAGTGGACTCTTATTTCACTGTCTGCAAACATTTGCGCTTGCACATACAGACATGCACACAAACACAGATAAAAACTATCTCTAGTCCCAACAATTAAGCGGGCCAAGGGGATCTGGCTTTCGTAATTGGTGATTGGCTGATTTGGTTGAGCCAATGAGGTGCAATTGTTTCCTACGGAAATGTACTTCAGTCACGAGGACAGGAGCCGTGCAAGTACACAAACACATATGTTCAGTATTCTGCTTTCATGCAGATTTCTATCTCATGGTGGGTTTATCAGACATAAATGCATCCGCACATCAGAAAATCGAAAACATAGTGTTATGAATGTATGATATGCCTTGGGTAAAACTCTTAATTTTTATTATATTAACAGGAAAGCCTCAAATAGTGTTTTTTTCAATTGTGACCAGTTCTTTACATTCTTGCCAGATGTGGCTCAGTCATCCACAGCTGTGTCCAGAGTTTAACAGTTCAGTCACCTTTTTATCATCTGATGATTTCAAGTCAGAAATCCCAGTGATAAATGTTCATATATATATATAAAGACATATATGTATGTGTAAAGGGGTTTGGGGCTTTTTACTTTTTTTTCTCTTTTTTTTTTTTGATCTGAAAGGAACAAAATCAAGACTAAAATGTTGGATTTTGATGAACCATGGCAAGACCAGGGTGATTTCCAACCTTTCTAACTGCTAACCCTCCACTTGGACCTCTATCTGAGCACTGACCTCCCGGCTCTCCCTCCATCGAGGTGTCGTGTTTTCATGCTGATGCATTCTTTTATTTACATTTTTCTTTTAATCTTTTAGTTTTTGTTTGTCTGTTGCCATGGCATCTGCTTGTGGTGGGTTTGCACTGCGCTTGAATGAAGAGTGCGTCCAAAAGCCATAAACGGAGCGGACTCACTCTGAGGGAACAAGCCTTTGCACAAGATGCCACAAACAGCGTGACACCGCCTGGCATCACTCTCCTGCCCGCACACAGATATTATCACAGCTTTTATACTGGGTGTCAACTTGTACGCATTTTTTCAGTCTGTTAAGGTCTTCTTTTGTGTCTTTCAAATGTTTCCACTGTGAGGATAACTCCTCGGTGCTGTCTGCATACTGGACATGAATTCTCATCATACTGAGTTTGACTGCCAGGCCAGCTAATATTTGACAAGGCTTACTAATTGTCTGTCACGTCTGAGTCTTCATCTTCCAGCATAGGCAATTTATCATTGTGTTCTTTCATAGGAAAGATTTTCTTTAATGTGTAATCTGAGCTTTTGTTAGTCTTGTCTTTACTGTTTAAAGTGACTAACCTCATCTCTGCAAGGATCCCCACATCCATTAAAACTGAAGGTAGATGCGTCAGCTGCACAAAAGACTTTGAATTCAAGCTGATAGAAACTTAAAACAATGGATGTGGAGCCAAGTCTATGGAACAAATTGTTCAATATGTCTGCTCCACCTATCATGTCAGCCAGTCACTCTGCACTTTTAGCTTAAAAAAGTAGGTGGATGTGGTCAGCTTAACCATTGATATATTGTCTGAGTCTGTTGTTCTGTAGGAAAAGGACCAGAATAACAGTTCAGTAAACTTTAAGTTCTTATAGGAATCGTGTGTATCCATTCTGTGACTGAAAATTAGGTCCGAATGTAATTATCACACATAGTGGATTGCAGCACTGTAAGTGTGATGATACTTGAAGACTAAAAGGAAAGGAATGTTCTGATAAACCAATAGGAAAATACCCACATTTTGGTGGATGGGGTTAGCCACTTACCAAAGTTTTATCTGTTAAGTTACTCATAACCTCTGAACATGTAGATGTGCATCATCACGTCCCAGTAGTGCTGTTGCCACTGGGATAAAGATGTAAAATACTCTTACTGAGCTATATAGGTCTGTAGTATCTGCACTGCAATTGAGAAAGCTTGCACACTGTCATAAATGCATAAATGGTAAATATTGGACACGATTTTAAGGAATTCTATGACTTGAGACAATAGATTGTGGTGGCACAAGAACATCTTCCTGACATTTCACCACTAACTGGTGGGTTCAGCCGTTGTTTGGGTATGTGCATATGTTTGTTTGCATGTCTATGTATGGATGTAGTCATACTCTGTGTTTATATCTGAAATTGTTTTTAACTACAAATGAGATTGTTTTACTAGAAGCTAATGTCTCAGAGTATGGTGCAGATTAGAATGGACCCTGAATTCTGCAAAGCTACAGAACTAGTGTCCATCCTATAAATTATAAATGCAGAAAATGTCATGTTTTAACAGAAAACTGTTAACCAAGTGAGGTAAACTGTGTCATTCAATGTAACAAACAGGAGGTTCCTAACAAAGCATGAAAAAATGAAATTCTCATTCCAGCCAGCAGAATTTTTCAGTTTATTCACTTGGTTTTCTTTGTGTTTTTTGTAGTGTGCTCCTCTGCTTCATTCACCACTTTCTCAGCCCCTTCAGATCAATTAAAACAAGCTGTTCAAATGGTGACTAAGTTGTTATATAATGCTGCTCTGCCTTAAACTGTAGGGCTCCAGTGTGTCTATTGTGATGTTATATTTAACCAGTAAAAAGAATCGTTTGTCTAGAAACAAATAAATGATTTTTTTTCTTTAAACCTTGACTTGTCATCACCAGAAATTTGAATTTATATTACGTTTGCAATATACAAGCATAGGTGGCCGTTTTTCATGCAGTCAAAGTAAACCACAATATTACAAATATGTTTGAGACGTATTTATTTTTATAGTTAAAGCTTCAACCTGTTACTTGCACCAGACAACATGAACAGGTAGTGTCAAAAGGTTTTCTGGTGACGGATGTAATCCAAGTGTTGAGTGAGTATCAGAAAACAAGATGCACTACACAGATTGTCCATCAGATGGCGCTGCAGTACTACATTTAGCACGAAACTTTCCTATTGACTTGATGGTTTCGCCCCCGAGGAATGAAAAAGATTGATGGATGTTCCTGCACGAATTTCTCAAGAAAATGAGTTTCACAGGCAAAAAAAAAACTGTTTTTACGGCCTTTATCACAGCGGGAACAGCATGTGTGCTGAACTGAATACCTTTGACTCATGTAGCTCTACTTTCTGTTACAAACTTCATTAGTTATTGATTCTCAACTCACAAGCTTGCCTGGCAGCTACACCATGGCCATGTGTTTTGTTTTTATCATCTTTACACTTTCACAGAGACTCATGACACCCACAGGGAGCAAGATGTTTTGGAGGGATTGTTGATTTTCAAACAGAAGAGTCAATGATTCAAGTGAACATTACGTTAAACTGCCAGAGAAAGAAACCATATCCCTTTTATTAAAGGACTTTATATCATCAGGTTATATATGAATGCGTAGACCCAGCATGTGCTGGATGCAACTCATCTATTGTAAAAGCATGGCTGCTGAGTTTTGCCTGTGATCCTGGAGTATTCAAATGCAGCTGGGTTGGAAATGTTGCATTTAAGATAACAATATAGTGTTTTCCTCAGAAGACCATGCAACAATGGCCCTCCTGTCCTTTTTAATCTTACAATTTAATCATATATATTTATATCATACAGGTTTTTTAGAGGGTGTTATCATAATGTTACAAACCAGCTAGAGGACTGGGGAAATAACATAACTAGGATATAAAAAGAGGGGAACATAAAACATTTATTTACAAATTAGTGTACACTAATCAAAAATCACATAATCCAAATCACAAGGTCAAAAATCATTAGGTCACGGTTCGATGCTGCTTGCTAAGGCGTGCTGCCACAGTCAGACAGTCGCCCTGCGTGAATGGCATTGCAGAGCTTTTAAGCTGTCCATTTTTCCGGTGAGGAGGCAGGGCTTGGGCTAATCAAGGAGACGGCGCACCAATCAAGAGATGGGTTGGCCTTGCAGAGGGATATACTGTACAATATACTGTACACAGATGAGCTACGGCCGTAACAATAACATTAAAACCAATTAAATAGAGATGAAAAAAAAAATTTTTAACATGAGAAAACATTATTAATGGTACTTCTGTATATTTTGCACTGATTTTATTAGAACGCAACTACTGCTTATCTGCTATTTTAAACTGTTATGTTTCTACTAAAAACGTTTTTGTTCTACAAATAAGGAAGCCATAAGCTGACACCAAAGATTTTTTGCTGCATCCTCTATGTAAGAGCCAAACTTTTTCTGTGATTTGTCAGGGTTGGGCAAGGCAGAACTCTGCGGTCCTCAGACACAAAGACAGCTTATTTGTTTACTCCACAAATGGCACAAAATAGAATGTCAGATTTCAGTAAATCACAAGGTTATTGAACAAACAACTTACCAACTTACTGTCTTTCTGGGAGGCTATTTTCACAGATAATGCAGAGTGATCCTGGCATGTATTGACTATTAGATGGTTTCTGCTATCTGGTCGGAGCACGTCAATATTTGAGACTTCAGGACATTCAGTGTTAAACACATGAGAATATGCAGAACCATAGGTTTCAGTGATCTGACTGTATTACTAGCTTAACAATGAATGAACCTTTAAATCATAGATATAGATAAAATGACCACATGGTAAAGCAACCTGAGCAATCATAACCATTATTCACCTATGTTAATAATGTGACTGATTATGTCTTAACATTGAATAAAGGTTAACTACATGATTAGATAAATATCTTAACATTTACTAATTAAAGTGTATTACGAAAACACTAAAACAGGCCATATCTGTGCAGTGACACTGGAAAGAAAGGAAATACTGTAAAACCAGACTATCTCATAACAGATAAATTATAAAAGCGTGATTTAAGAGAAGCTAAGCATATCTTTACTGACCTTAAATTGATCGCTGATTGACATTAATGACTGCAGATGACTCACTTAATTTTACGGTTAATAATAAAGTGTGAAACTAAAAACCCATGATTCTTGAATAATTACATTTATGTAACCAAGGAAGTGGAAAAAAAAAATCTTACTATTTCAAGTAGATTACTGATAAACACTTTATTAAGGACGCCTCATGAAGTGAAACTGAAAAACAATTTAAGGAGCAGTGATGCTGGTCACTATCAGAGGGATGCAGTGTCTTTTCTTCTAATGAGACACACGTGAAGGATGAAAAAGAGGACAAAAACATATATCACTGAAAAAATGAACATAACATGGCTTTCAATTTGTGTTAAAATCACTAATGTATGGACTTTTTTCTTATTTACAGGAGAATAAATCCAGTATCCTGTTGGAGTAGCTTTTTGGTGTTTCTCCCCACTCGAGGCAAACCCCATTTTGTCTTGACATTTTCTTGACCCACATTCTAAAGGTCAAAGTCCACATGTCAAGGCCAAGGGCAGCTCCCTTGTGCTGAGGTTAAAGTGACCCAGCGTCCCTCCTCTGGGTGTCTTTTAGTGAATTGGCTCGTGTTGATCCTGAGCTGACAGTTAATCAGAGGTGCCATCAATTAAACAGCGCTCATCTCCAGTTGCTGCTTTGCGGCGCTGGACGTTTTGTGTGCCACTGACCCCCGTGACTCATGGACACGCGCTGTCACAGCGAGTAGGAGGAGACTAGTTAGTTAACCACCCTGGATCACTCCCGCTGTGAGGTGAAACTCAATTATGGATGTCCGTCATTAGAAACCAGAAACGCCAGAACACAGGCTTGTCCAGACTGATAGACACAGACACACACACACACACACACACACACACACACACACACACACTCACACACACTGTAACGGGGACGGTGATTATTCACAGAGACACCCAAGACCACTGAAGTGCTAATAGTGTAACACCATCCTACCACTGCCTTCCATAACCATTGTAACTTTCAGTATGAATAAATACCAGTGCATTAATTCAATAACTGAACATGAAGAATTATGATAGAACTAATTACACTATTTTTTATTTATACTACATTAATAAGGCTTTCTTTTGTACTGGATCTGGAAGCTGATGCACTCATGCATTCATCTTTTTCTTTTTGTCTCCTAATCCTGTGAAGAAGAAAAAAACTGACACAAAGACACAAAGGTCACATCTCTCAGCAGTCATTAACAGGGATTATTCCATCAAAGGATGGCATGGATACTCGTGTATCCACAATGTGTCTGCATACACAGACACATACACACACATACACACACTCACACACATCAAATGAGGTTTCAGCTTTCAGAATGGAATCTGGGAGCGTCTCTGTCATCAATATGTCTCTACATCTCCACATCTGTGTCCCTATGACTCTTTTGTCATATATATATATATATATATATATATATATATATATATATATATATATATATATATATACATACACACACACACACATATATATATATACATACATACATACATACATACATACACACACATACACACACACACACACACACACACATTAAACGTTACTGTTTGCAGGCCTCACTGATGATTCGCTAACCATGACATGTTTTGTCCCTTCAGTAATGGCAAGAAACCCAATTAAACACACATGGAAACACATCTCTATGGAATCTAACTAACAGAGTATGACAGCAGATGAAACCTCGAAGCATTATATTACATTCCACCATATGGCAAGCAGGGAAAGAAAAATTAGATGTCAGCAAAGTGCAAAGACTCCAAAAATCAATGGGTGAAAAATATTTAAAATTATTTTAATAATTATAATGGATTAGAATTATATAGCACTTTTTTCTAGTGACTCAAGGCGCTTCATGTGGTTCCATTATTAATTCAGTCCTCACTCATACTCAATGATGGTAAACTATACAGTATGTCTAGCCACAGCTGCCTGGAGCAGACTGACAGAAACATAGCAGCCAATCCACGCCAACAGCCTCTCCAACCACCATCAGAACATTTACATACCAGTGGGTGCCCTCACTGGAAACAGGGAGAGTAAAGGGTCTTGTCCACACCAGCACGATTGGGGATTCGAACTGCCAATCCTGCAATGTCTGGACAACGTGCTCTACCACCTGATCCACTGCCATCCCACATTTCTACATTTATTTAAATACACTTCTTACTTGTGAGCCTACAAACAACAAAGGGTTAATATGTGAGAGACATGTTTCAGATGTTCTAAAGAAAAATAGAGATTGTTTTTTTTTCCACCTGTTTTTTTTTTTTTCATTTTCAGATTTCAGCCTTAGATATTAATGGAATAGTAGTAGTAATAAAAGACCCAATGTTTTCCATGCTTCCTAATGACAGAAGCTCATAGGTCATGTTTTGACAAGTTTTTTGATATGTACCGTAGGTTTGGACCTTGTGTAATTTTTAATTAAACCCATGAGAAATGTTTTAGCAGCTGTAGCTGTCATCAGACTCTTACTGCTGTAGCAAAATCATGCATTTGTCAGATATGTCCTTGTTGCCTGCCAAAAGTCTTTACATTACTATGCTTTGCATCAGCAACAAAGCAAGAAAAATGACTTTGAAAACCTGCTGGAACTACCATAGGTCCAGTAAGTTATATTTAAGAGCTGCTTTTCCAGCGAGCCTGCAAATATGGACAAAAAGGGTGAAACCTAGCAACACCTTGGAAATAGGCTGGTGTAGCGATGATCAATATTAGACACAGTTAATGCTTAATGACACAATAAAGAGGACTTTTTTTTTTGTCCTTTGGCCTTTCATACACCTGTTTCGGAAACCACAACCACAAAAAGAATGTATCCATAGCCTGTTCACTTATTTGTCTTTCATGGAAATGTGTATTAACAGGCATTAGCTACAAAATAATGCTGACTTGTGACATTTTCATGATAAAAATTGATGCAGTGAAAATACTTCACATTTCAATAATGAAACCCAGAGTTGGTTTAGCTCTAACTGGTTGGAAAACAAAGTGAAAGTTTTCATGTGCTATTGATAACCAGTTTGTAAACACGTTATAGTAATTATTCAGTTCTGACAGGCACAACAATCATTGCACTGATGCGCATAAATGTAATGTTCTAAAGAAATGATGGAACGTCCTTTGCTGCATGCATTATTAATCATTTTTCCAGACCTTATTTGTATGATTCATAAATATGCATCATTCAGATTCGGTCTGATGGAGCTCAGTTCTGAGAAGGTAGAAGAGATGATGTCGAGGTAGACATACGAGCATTTCTAGTATTTAAAAGATTTAATCTAAAGGGATGGACCCTTCACACAACCTACTAACGTCATGTACATTACAACATATTAGGCAACAACATTAAACTTAAATGATTAGAATTGGTGTCTGAATTATACTTAAAGAACAAACGTCCTTTACAGTTGTTAAAACTTACATGGCTGATCACGTTAACTGCTAACCGTCTTTATTTAGTGCATTGTCATCGTGCCGTGTGATGTTGGTCTGATACAGTATCAGAGCTTAGCGGTTCATATCACTGTTAAGTAGACAGAGAGGTAACTTAAGTGGGGGAAGTATCCACCTCAGTGAGTTCAATCTGTCCTCATTGGGCACATGCAGAATATGGGCCTCAACACACACACACACACACACGCACGCACGCACGCACGCATACACACACACACACACACACACACACACACACACACACACACACACACACACACACACACAGTATATCAGATGGCAATTCCTCAATTATTTAGCAGCCACATAGAGCGCCACGAAGAAGCAACCAGATTCCTCCACCTCTGTGCTGCACATCTAACTAATAATGATCCACAAACAGTGACACGAGGAAAGAAGAGTTTATAAAACAGGAAATAGATGCTTTTCAGAGATTTTGGGTTAAATCATTTGGCAACCACATTTTATACGATCACAGCAGTTTGGTGAGGAATTGATCAGATCAGCAGCTAATACAAAACAAAAAGTATAGAAGATAGAAATTGAAGCCTGTGTTTTCCTTGACCTGTGTTTTCCCTAACAACGCATCACAATATGTCAAATCAGTTCTCTTAGTTAGGTTCTGTTAATTTTGATTGAGAAATAGTGTGTCAGAGAACACAAAACCTGTGCTAAGGATGCCCTGTTTCTGCTGAAAATACTTCCTTTCATGGTAGCTCTTATAGAAGATGTCATTGTGTAATTCTTTTTCTATGCATTGTAGAAAACATTCATGAATTTTGAAGCATGAAATCATGGCATTGTCACCATGCCATAATGATATAGTATTATTTTTAAAGTAATGTATCCAGATAATAATCCAGATTATTATCACAAACTTGAGCTACACAGGTCCAAAAATTACAATCCTGCTGACAAACCAGCCAAGCAACAAATTAACATACCAACAGAGAGGATCACTGGACATTTACGAAATGTTGATTATAAATGTATTTCATGTTTTGTGGTGTTTTCACAATAAATGTGGATGTAAGAAAAATACTGTAGAGAGAAGACATGAAATCCGGAGTTACCTTTAACAAGCAACAGTAACAATATAATGACTTAGCATGACCTGCTAAGTATACTGAAAACATACAGAAAACAGGTGGAAATGAGAATTGCTTTAATTTTTACATTTGTAGAAAAATGTTTTCAAGAACAGTTAGTACAAATATTGTCTGTGAGCGTCCTGCACTTTATATTGGTATGGGTTGAGTCTAATGTGCTTGAAGCCACGGAGAGACAGAGGACAGTAGCCTGACCCAAACCTGACTACCAAAGGGCAAAGTAATTATAGGTTTAATAATAATAAGCTTCATCAAAATGTGAATGTTTGGCAATGCAGCACATAAATGAACAATAGAACTTGTAGCTGCCATTTACAACAAAATCTATGCGATTTTCAGATGCCATCTTGTTTCTACCCAGCATCCATCTATAATCATGTTTACCTTAAGTTTGATCCTACTGAATCACTAGTCTAGTTCCCTGATGTGTCAGTAGCTTCAGGGCTAGACACCTTCTTCCGGCCGCTCGCACTGCCTCTCTATTATGTTTATGTATCAGCAGTCCAGGCTGTGCAGCTGGTTCTTCTTGTCTGTCTTCCCCTGCAGAGCCGCAGGAAGAAGTGGCAGATTCAGATCCGCCATCCGGCGCTCGAGAGATGAATGCAACTGCACTGAATTCCTCTTTGCTTCATTCGTCCCTCCCCCTGCCGTCGCTCTGGCTCCTCCTGCTGCTGCAGCCAGATCTCTTCTCTTGCTCCGCTCCTGCCTGAGGGTCTTAATAGCCAAAGTATGCTGTCTCTGCATGGGGAAGACAGGTGGTTTTGCCCCGTTCAGCAGGATTCCCGGGGGTCCAGGCCGAGACAACCCTACCCATGTCATCTTCCTGCCTCGTCCATCTTTTAACCCAACGTTACGCAATCGAGGAAGTATGGCAGCGGGTGAAGTCTTTGTCCTCTCTAAGGTACCAAGGTGGTCTTTTTCTGGAGATTGTGCATCGGCCTCCAACAGCATCCTGGGAGAAACCTCTTTCTTTTCCAAGGAATAAAGTGTCTGCTGCTTCTCCAGACGCTCGTTGGTACTCAGGTCATGAGAATGGTCGTCCTGGTGGCGGATGTTGTGGAAGCAGTCTGATCCAGGGTCTGCCGCCCCGTCTGATTGAGTTGTCCTGAGATGGGTCGGCTTGGATGTGCCGCTATCTCTGATTGGCTCAGTGAGTAAAAGAACTTGGCAAGGGGCAGATTCACAGAGTTGAGATCCAGAGCTTTTAGGAGGGGAGAGTTGGACAAGTTCCCCTTCCCGAAACACAGTCACTAGAACACACAAATATGTAGATGTCAGACACGGCAGCGTGATGCAGCTTGTGTTTCTGCACTATGAATCCTCACCTTCAGGGAACAGCATCTTTCTAGTGTCCAGGGTAAGCTCCTTATCAGTGGCCCCATCCCCTGCAGACATATGTGGGGGGGAGGGAGAAGGAAACCGCTGGGGTATTGATGAGGAGACAGTATGAGGAAGCTGAGGTAGAGATGGAGAGGGAGGTTGGTTCTCCACGTCCTCATGCTGGTCCTTCCCGTGTACATCCTCTGGCCTCTTCCTGTTGCTCTTGGAGTCTGTCGTCATCTGATGGGTTCTCAGAGGCCTTCCTGATGGCTTTGAGCTTTTATCTTTGGTTGGTTCCTCCTGAAAACATGTAGACATTAGCTGTTAGGAGACTCATGAGGAGAACAAAGTAGAAAAGCAAAGAGTTGTATTTTCACATTACTTCAACTCTTAATGCTGATACAGCACACTCTGTAGAGGACAAGCAAAGATCATTCTTTAATTCGCTTTTTAACTTAGCATCTACTTAAAGAAGGAGGATCTCAGTTAGAGATGCCATTTATAAGTGTAGATGTGACGAAAATTCATATTTGAATCTATGGTTGAAAATAATAAACCCAAGTCTTGCAGTAGTATGAGAATCATTGTGCATATACAGTAAATCTGACACAGTCACACCAGGTCGGGGAAGAAGTCAAAACTTACATGCATAAGAAATGTAAGTAAAGCTAGACCTTCAAACCTTCAGTGTCATTGATCATTTGAATTAAAAAACAGTTTGAGATCCTTAAACTGTGTCAGAAATAAAAATTCTGTTTAATTAACCAAGAGTAAAATAAAATTTGAAAAGAGATCTCAGAAATCAAAAATGTTTCATTTACAGTACATCTCCTGTAGGGTGCCAAACTGAGACTAAGGCTTATTTCTCCTATGTCTCAGTTTTTTTTCTTTGAGGAACAAAAAAATGCATTGAATCTCACTTTAGTCTCCTTTTAAGTTTCAGAAGAGATTTATTTTATTCAATTCTCAGAGTCAAATTTAATTCTCCTAGTGAATTAGGAGAAATAGTCTCATGTCTAACGATCTCCTTGTGATTAATTGCCAATATTGTTGCTACTTCCTTCTAATACATAGAGCATTTTTCTATTAAGAATTCCTCATCATTGTGCTGTGTGTGGGATCCTACTAGTGAAAATCCTATGGACTTTTTTTGGTCCTATAAATTTGTATATAACCAAATATGTATATAACAATTGCTAAAAATTGCTCTCCCTGCATTTAGTTTTGCTCAGAAGACTCCAGTCACTTCTTTCCAGCATCTGACAAATCGACCATCTTTATCCAATAAATCTTGTACTTGAGAATGAAGCCTGAATGAGGTATGAGGCACAAACCTTGTTTGCAAATGAGCTGTGAACCTTGCTGGCCTTGACTCCTTTCTGGCTCCTGCTGAGCTGCTTGAGAAGCAGGTGATAAGAGGCCATGATGGCGGACGGCCGGTTGGTGGTGAGCGTGTGAGTGATTTCAGAGAGGGAGTAGCCCAGCTTCTCCGTCATGTACGTTAGCGCAGATGAGTTGAGTTCCTCCGGACATAACCTACAATAGCATAAAAATAACGAGACAGAGAATTGGAAAGAAGACGATTTAACAGTGAGATCATTGAGAGTTTGTTGTTAAGTAATTGAACAATTTTAGTTTGAAATTCTTCAGTTGTGGGAAAAACAGAACTGAGTCATTCATGTGGATTTCTGAAAAAGCATTGTTGCCAGGAAGAGTCGTACATGATTGCATTTCCACACTGCGTGAAGTGACAAAAGCTTTTAAGTCATGTTATAATAGACAAAACTGTTCACCCACCGACCACAAAAATTTTGATCTGTTAGAGAACTTTCAGCCATTTCCAGCTCGGCTCTGCTGCTGACAGTATAACGTTTACTGCAGAACTTTTATTGAGGACGGCTTTTGTCTCATTTAACACTCAAGGAAATGTTGAAATCAAGAAAGGATTTACACAGTTTTTCACACAATATGTAACACTGTGGATCTCTACCTGTTCTTATAAGAAAGTGTGTGTAGTGGTTTCTTGGAATGTCCTTCATTGATCCATCTCTCCTCCATCGCAGCTCTGATGCTGGGCCTTTTAGTAGGGTCTGGCTCCAGTAGAGACAAAACAAACGCCTCTGCCCCTGAAGCAGGAGCACATTATACACATTTCATTTCAATTCGGTGATTTCTGTAAGTAGTTTGGTAATTTAAAAAAAAAAAATACTATCAACAAATTCTGTGCTTCTGTTAGAATTTAGGATGTATTTTAGACGAATTTAACAATGTGCATTATCTATGCTGTATATATTTTTTGTTTTGTTTTTCTTTATTTTTATTGTTCACCTTTCTCCTATTACCCACATTGAACTACCAGTAAATACAGTTGTCTAGACTGCTGGACTGATGTCACTCATGATGACCTCATTGGAACTTTATCAGGGATGACATCATGGAGAGAAGCAGGACGTCTCTTCAGGACACCACTTTCACACCTCCTTCGTGAAGGGATCACTAGTAGCTGGCTCAGAGCCCTACTGCGTTGTGATATCCACAAATGTGTTTCATGTGACCGCACACAATAGTTTTGATCCACACAAAAATAATGTCTGTGTAATATTTGCAGAGGAAATAGCATGTCAGAACGCCTTTCACAACTTCACATTTAACCACATCACTCAGTGTGGATGTTAATAATACATTAAAATGTGAGACAGCAATGCGATATATATATATATATATATATATATATATATATATATATATATATATATATATATATATATATATATATATATATATATATATATATATATATATATATATATATATATATATATTAGTTGCCCAGTTGACAACTGGAGCACTCTGGCTTGTAAAAGTTGAGCAGATCTTGATCAATGAGCAGTCAGGACACAGTCTGAGTCTATGCTGTGTCTCAGATTGCCGCCTGTGGCAGCAACACAGCCGCTAATCTCATCTTGTCACAGTTTCGGAAAATCAAATCAAAGCTCAATTGATTTTGTGCACAGTAACAGAAGCTAAGCTTGTGGAGACAGGTCAGCATGACAAAGTGTAACAGAGTGACTTAAGGCCAAACTAAAGCAGACACTAGAACCAATCTCATTTTCATCCCCTTTGCCGCCCGAGTAATGTGCTTTTTGTTTCATCTTTCTATCTGCAACGGTTGCGAAGATATTTGGTGGACTAACTAATGAATGGACGGACGGATGAACGGACAAACACATGAACGCTTACGGTACAATTACAATACATCATCACTTTGAAGCAGGTTGTAAAAATGCGGGTCCAATGCGGGTCCCTTTCAAGTTGTGAAACTGAGGAAGTCTGAGAAACCATTCAGTCTGATAAATGTTATTTAATTAAAGGTCTCATATTATGTTTTTTTCAAGTCATGTCATTCAGCTGCCAGATGTCCAACTACACTGTATTTGAAATGTCTTGCCCCAAAGTGATCCATGGTCCTCCATATCTTTCATTGAATTTTGATAAAATTACTTCCGCCCCCAAACGCTCTGTTAGTGGGGCGTAGCTCTCTATCTCCACCCCCTCTGAGCTGCCTCTATCAACACCTGCCTCCCCTCTCGTGTTAACGTGTGTTTTGTTTGCATGAGCAACTAGAGCGCGCACAGTAGAGTTCCGTCTGAAACTTTTTTGACTTTCAGTAACTTTTGTACTACGTATTTCGCTCTTATTTTTCTCGTGTTTGTCTCTCTTGTTAATGATTGTTGATTTCTCTGCGCTGAGCGTAGAGCCACTTTCTCAGTCGAACGTGACTCCGTTGTTCATTATGTAGACACTACATGGGCTGATCCTATTGAGACCACCAGTTAACATCGCAAAGAATTTAACACAGTGTTAGCAAAGGGACAAAAATCAGTGGCAAAGACAACAGATGTTCACAGACAGGACGTACACTGTTTCTCGGCAATCGTCACAGACAATGAGAGATCACTGGGAGTGAAACTATCGTGAAACATGCGATAGGTAAGCCAAAGCAAGCAGTGTATATTGAACTGTAGCGACTACTGTATATTGAACTGCCTGTTGGGCGCCATGTATGTATATGTAGAGACCTGGAAAAAAATGTGATTTTCATTATAGGACCCCTTTAACTTTCATTGTATTGTTTTATTCATTTATCTGGATTTCACTCCTTCTGTGTTATGACTTTTCTGAAGTTTTTTTTTTTTTCATGTCAGTACTCAAATAGATATGTTGATGGGTTTTTTTCTTTAGCAAGGTGAAATGTTGCGTTACCTTTGCTGACATCACTGGGGATGCTACTGATTTCACCATTGACCATCTTCTGGTGAAGCTGTTTGATGTTGAAAGGCTCGACAGTGAAAGGCAGAGTCCCCGTCAGCATTGCGAACGTGCTCACGCCTCTACAACCAGGACATTTAACATGCAAACAGAATTTCAGCCTGGGATTTGATTAGAACAGAAAAGAATGTGCATTTTTTTAAAATAATGGAGCGCAACACACTGTGCTTTTATGACTTACATGGACCAGACATCCACTTTGGGTCCATACTTCCTGTGAGCGAGCAACTCTGGGGCCGCGTAGGCGGGACTTCCACACTGCGTGCTGAGGAGCTCCAGAGACAAAGATTCAGCCTTCAGAGTGTTACTCAGGCCAAAGTCTGTTGGAAACGTAATCATTTTAACAGGGAAGCACATTTACAGAGACTGACACACTGATCCGGCCTACATTTATCATCGTTGCTCTCTTAGTCAGATGTCACCAGTAAAAGCAGAAACATCAGCATACCCACAATCTTTATGTTGTTGTGTTCATCCAACAGGAAGTTTTCAATCTTTAAATCCCTGCAGACAGAAAGAAGATAGAAGTGTGAGGTCACAATGGATGAATATGGTTTGATGCATTACTTTCATAACCTTTGACTTAAATCATGCAAGAATTTATAGAGTTATTGTTTCTGAGCAATTTACTGCGGCGGTCAGTCGGTTTAAAACTCCAGCAATGTGTGAATAGCCTTACTGAGCTTTTTTCTGTTTATTCATGAGCAGATGAGGAACCCGCAGAAGAAAATGAAAAGCTAAGCTTAATGTGGATTTGGTTACAGCTCAAACTTTTACGGTGCTGTTCAAAAATGGTTTTATTTGCACTTTATGTGGATTAACATTTAATAATCACTCTGGGGATTTGTTTGCTTTTGGATTATTGTGATTTTCAAATCAGGCCAATGTGAATTTCTCAGGGCGATGTCGATCTCTTACTCGCTCTTCTCCACGATAACGACGACTGCGAATTCACCTGGAAAAGTAGCTTGACATCCCTTCGCCCTGGCCTCAGCACCAACCACAAGGTCTGCTCTGGAACTACTAAGCTAAATGAAAATCTGTGGTCGGGAGAGAGAGAGATCCCCTATAAACCATAGCCTGGGAATCAGCCATGCTCCTTTCATCTGCCTTCATCTAACAAACAGACACCGGAGTTTCAGAAAATCCAAAGAGCCCCACTTGCAAAACAAGAGGAAATTTCAAAGACGAATGGAGGGTAGAAAGAGGGGAAGGAGAGCAAGAAAGAGTGAGAGCAGACATTGTTATGGAGGATAAAATGTTTGCGGTAAACCTACTGGATGTGGGTGGTATTGAGGTTGATTGAAGTGCAAATTTTCCATTTATATACATCTTAATCATCTGTGTGTGTGTGTGTGTGTGTGTGTGTGTCTGTGTGTGTGTGTGTGTGTGTGTGTGTGTGTGTGTGTGTGTGTGTGTGTGTGTGTGTGTGTGTGTGTGTGTGTGTGTGTGTGTGTGTGTGTGTGTGTGTGTGTGACAGAGAGAGGTGCTACTGAAGAGTTGAGAATGGTGTCGTTGAGGGACTTCATTAGAGAGGAAGTCCATGATGTTGTGATGATGTGTGAATCATGGCAGCGGCGCAGGATGATGAGGTCATTGCCTGGTAATCACATTCCCACCTACAGAGGAGCCAAGGTCTTAAACGCTATAGCACAGCGCCGTACATATTAGCTTATGTTTGTAGGTCTCGTACTGGGTATTGAGTCTTTGACACCTACACCAACTGAGATGTTAATAAAATTACACTCTGAACTCCCACACTGTACTGTGCCCCTTGCTCACAGCCCTTCCTCCCATGTAAGCTGTTAATGCCTTGTAAACTGAGTGTGTATGCATGTGTGTGTGAAGTCTGGGCCAAGCATGCAACAAACAGCTACCGATGGTTGGCAGGTTTGGCTCCACCATACTGGGCTGTGACATTTTGAGAATATAACAAATTAGTGCTTTTCTTCCTGGGCTCAGTAGCTCACACGTTTGTTTCACTAATGTAATAGCATAGTTGCCCAGGTCATATTTGAATATTTTTGGAAAACAAGACAATGTGCTTGTTAAATAATTTTTTAACAAGCACATTGGTATTTTCTTTACTGATATTGTAACACAATGTTCAACCAGATGTGTGTACAAGTTCAGAACGGAGAGTTGCAGACAAATGAGCCCCAGGCAGTGCATAAAGATGTCAGCCCCTCTGGGAGGACAGGTGACCACCAGCCACTCCCTATAAACATCACTCTAACCAGCATTCTGATAGGATGAGGACATAGGCAATAAGGCAAAAGGCAATAAGGGTGATTCAGGAGTGGCATGAGAGTAAATCCCTGACATGACTCCTAATTTTCACCTAAAAAAATTTGGTTAATTTTAATCTTACAAATTTGGCCTGAAACAAATTGAAGTAATCTGATTAGTAGCAAATCGGTTTTATTTCATGTGGATTTAAACATGAACCAGGATCAAAAGACAAGATTCCAAGAATTATGAATTACTTTAAACCATAAATATTTATAGTATCAACTAGGGTTAGAGTTAGAGTGCTGCGCTGTATGTGTGTGTGCGTGTGTGTGTATTCACACCTGTGTACAATGCCATGTTTATGGAGGTGATCCACTGCGGAGAGGATCTGACGGGTGTAGCGCCGCACCTCCTTCTCCTCCAGCCTCCTCTTGTCACAGATCCTGTCCATCAGGTCTCCTCCACCACAGAGCTCCATGGCCATGTAGTAGCTGTTCTCGGTCTCCAGAGTCTGGCACGCAGTCATTCAGAAGCAGAAAACAAATGAATAAATAAATGAAATAAATGAAACATTTACTTTAATTCATGTTTTACTATTGCCATTACATAAATTCCTGATGTTATTGTTCTACCTCCAGCAAGACCACAATGTTTGGATGTCGGACCATCTGATGGATTCGAGGTTCTCTCTTCATATTCTTCAGCACATATGAGTCCTGGCGTGCTTTCTTCTTATCGATCACCTTAATGGCCACCTGAGTGCAAACACAAGGGAACGCATACACATTTCAATGAATTTGGTGAATTGATGATGGATTAAAATGACAAATTTCTAAATTAGCTTGCCAGGTTAACTTCATTGTCACTCTGTGTAAAAACAAAACGTGTGGTAAAACTTGAGTCCAGTTCTTAAAAGTGGACAGCAGTGTGTGTGTGTGTGTGTGTGTGTGTGTGTGTGTGTGTGTGTGTGTAAAAATCACCAGACCTCTGCTCCACAGCTCTCGTACCTGCAGAGGTTAACAAGGGCTAAGAGGAGCAAACACCCCCCAGGAGATGAGTTTGTCGTTACCAAGACAACCAGGTCAGGTACACATGAGTGAGGGTCAGGGAGTCAGTGATGATTGAAAGAACGAAATGTCTCCAACACATAATAAGTAAATATATATATACAGTATTTTCATATACAATTAACAAAGTAAAACACTCAGCAAACAGAAACAGCTTTGTAATATTGATCAGAATCAAATTCTGACTGTTTCATCAATTTGTTTTTAGAGATTTTTTATAGATGAGCAGTAGGAGATTCTGTTCCTTTAAGAGATGGATAAATAAACCAATTACAGAAAGGTCTGACTGGATTTTTGTACACATGGCAAGAATAATAACAGTCCACCCTGTTATTCAAACACAACTGAATGTAATCATCAGCTGCAAGTCTACCAGTCCCAAGTTGTAAGCATATAATCATAATCTAGTGTGTGTGTGATCTTTTCCTGATCCAACGTGTCGGCCCCACCGTCTGAGGCGTCGCAATTCATGTGTTCATTCTCAAATGAGGAGAAAGAGCTGACCTTTTCTCCCGTGCCGATGTGCAGCCCCTCCATCACTTTGGCAAACGATCCCTTGTTGATCATCTTCCCCACCAGGTAGGACCCCACCCGTTTGGAGTGGGGGAAACTCCTCAGCAGCTCCCTGGGGACCTTCAGGGAGGGCAGAGGGAGCCGCTCCCGGGACGGCCCTGGAGCATCCCACTGGGATGGGCCACATTCCCCTTTGCCCCCTTCCTCTGCCACCATGTCCTCTGGAGAGGGCTTCACTGCTGCAGATGGCATCTCGGACGGGGCCCGGGCCCCATGGGGCCGCCTCTCACGCACATACAATCAGATCCAAAGACAGGACAGCGGTGCTCATGCCAACACAAACAGATGCTTTCAAACCGGTCGGATGAAGAGAATACGGACACAGAGTTGCTCTACTTCCACTTATGGGTAACAGCATCCTTTATTCCAGGTCATCCGATGGAAGTTTTCTTCTCTTCTTTCAGTTTGAACACACGCAGGTGCCTGAACGTCTGTCTTCAAACCCAACTGTGCAGCATGCAACACTGACTCCTCTCTCCTTTGTTCACTCTGTCTCTCTCTGCTGGTTAGTGGATGATTAACTGTTGTGTACTTAGGTCAGCTCTAGCGATGAAGAGGACATTCTACACCGTAATTACCCCCCCTTTTGCACTCGCTAAAGGTACACACAGTTACACAGTAACCCCTACTTCACTTCCTTCAAATCATCTTTTCTAATTCTGTACATTTCTGTTCGTCACTGACAGGAACAGGTTTGTTGTCATACAATACATAAATACATACAATCATGTATTTGTAAAAGAAAGATTTAAAAAAATATATTTTTTATCATTTAAGCAACTAAAAAAATTTTAACTGGACATTGTTCGTGTTCACAATATGTACATTCAATTTTCACTCCATTTTTTACCTGGGATTATAAAAAAATAATTGATGTCTGTGCAAAAAACAAAAGTGTTAGCCGATGTTACCTTAGCACAAATGCTGAGAATGAGCAAACAGCTGGCCTGTCCCAAAGGTTAAAAAAACAACAACATATAAAACACAAAATGATCAATTTTACACATTGTATTTTGTGAGGCTCTTCATTATTTTTTATTGAACAAGTCTTTTTTAAGTAGCAAGTGAGAACATGAGATCATTCAAACACAGTTAACACAGGTGTTTTTGTGAGGATTACACAGGTGAAAGAAGTCAATTAGAGTTTCAAGATTTTCTTCCATTTGGACTAAGTTGTTAAAATGTATTTCTAGTTTTCATGCTTTTCTTAATTTGCTCATTATTATATCATGTTTACTGTAAACATGGTTGATGAGGGAGCAGTGATGTTCATTACACAGACATTCTCCTTTACACTGCCTCATGTATTATGTTCTTCCTCTGATGTCCTTTGTGTCTCATGGAGGTCAGAGGTTGGGGTTGACAACAGATCAGCACCCGTCAAGCCACTGGAGATTCTGTATCTTTTTTTTTTTTTCAACAGACCTTCAGCAGAGCAGAAATGTCTTTCTTATATCATTACCACAATTTAACTTGAATGTTTGGTTCACATAATAACACACTCGTAGTTTTTTAATGACGTTAATGATATGACGTAGGACCAGAGAGTGAAGCACAGAGGTGTGTGTACGTTGCGGTCTTTGGAAAGCAGTGAGGTTTTAATGATGATGAGCGGTGGCCACCATCGAAGTATGACAGTTTTACTGCTACTGTGTGTATTAAAGTGTGCGTGTGTGTACGGCAGGGTCACATTGCAGTTTGTTGCTTTGCAATTCTTCCTCACTCTGCTGATGAAAAGGGGGATAGAGGCTCATATCCGCCATGTAACTCGATACACTAGCACACTCTCCAATACACTCATACAGCCTCATGCAACCTTTAACTGGCTGACTGCATTAGCCAAGTGGAGCTCTTGGAATATTTAATGTATTCTAGAATCTAATTTTGTATAAGCAGAGTTGCACCAGCCATAACAGTCCTACCTGTTTTTGTGCATAATCACATATCAAGCACTTTGTGAACCACGACAACATTGTCAGCTTGCAACCGACTGTGAAAATCAATCATTTAGTCTCTGTCTTCCTCCTCTTCTTCATGTCTGCACGCCATCTCATACACCAGAAGCCCTACACTTCATAAACAGGTCTTAAGGCCCCGGCATGTGTGTGTGGGAGGAGGTGTTAACACAACCTCCATAATGCTGGAAAAGGAGTCAAGCTGTATCTGGCTATGCAGTGGATGGAAACAGGAGAAAGAAAGAAAGCAAGAAAGGGAAAAAAAAAAAGAAAGAAAGGAGCAAAGTGTGACAAAGAGGTGTTCGGCGTCCACGTCCGGCAGTGTGATAGATAAGTGACAGGAAGAAAGTGGAAAAACTGGCAACTGTTGGGATGGGATGAGTGAGAAAGAGAGAAACCGAGCATCATAAGTGAAAAACAAATGTGGATTAATAAGACCTCAAGGGTATTTTATATAACCTTGGCACTGCCATGCTCAAATGTTTTGCAGAGGTTTCTCTGTCTCTCTCTCTCTCCCTCTCTCTCTTTTGCTCGCTGTGCGTGTGTGTGTCTCTGTGTGTGTTAATGTGTGTTTCCATGGTTGAGAAAAGGTCATTCTCACCCCCAGAGATCTCATTCTATTTGTGTTTTATGCATACACAAATGAAAGCTGTTTGTGTAAGTATAGTGACGTGTGCATCAACACATGCATATTTCATTCACATACTTTACAGTTTAATTAGTGTGCGCGCGTGTTTGTGTGTGCATACATGTGTATGCGTGTGTGTGTTTGTGTGTATGTGTCTGTTGCGTTGGCGCAGAGGAATGCTTGGCTTGCCTGTAGGACTTGGCGACCTTCTCAGCGGTCATATTAAATGAGAAGAGAAACCCCCTTCTGCTTCCTGCCTGTAATAAATGGATCCCCAGCAACCATTAAGGCATATTTTAACACCAAATAACTCCCAAAAAACCACACTAGAACAGACGCAGCTGACCCCCACCCTCTCAGCATCCCCTTCACCCTCTCTGTCTTCCACTCTGTTTCCTTCATTTCTCTGTCAGCCTTAATGCATTTATATATTAAAAAAAAAAAGAGCATGAAGCTAAATGTTAGAATGAAATCCTTTTGGTGCCACAGCATGATGTACTTCACAGTCGTACTTTGTAGTCTGCTGGAATGTTTAATGAGAGTTATAACTCTTGGCAGCAGCACTGACTCCTAAAAATGGCCTTCCTCACTCTTTCCCATGTTTCAGTGCAGGCAATTGGGCTTTTACTCATTGCAAATTTGTTTATGCATTTTTAAAAATCAGAATTTTTTCAAATCTGAAGATGATAAAGTACTGGTAACTTACATCAGCTAAAAGTAACATGGTTATAGTATAAGTAATATAGTATGGTTGGGGGGATTTAACAAGGAGTAAGATAAATAAAAGCTATGACAAACTTGTAATATTTAATTATAGTCGTTCTTTCATTTCAAATTATGTAATTTTCTTTGGGTCTTTTGTAAAACTGTCCTATGACCTCTCATCAGACTGTGACCCAGGATGTTGGCTGACAATTACCATCAGTGAAGATCACACACTGTTTAACGAAACAGTGGACAAAGTGACTATGACATCACCCAAGGGTTGATGGGTTATCTGATATATGACCAATGATTGTCTTGGTTGCTTGGGAGAAGAAGTGACCATGCTGGGACAGGCAGTGTTGCATTGCTACTCCTCTTTATTTGATCTGACTGAGATACTGATGTCACACTTTCTGCAATGTCTTGTTAATAGCCAAGTAACCCCACCTCGCAGCATATCCATCTTTTACTTCCAATGGGATCAAAATACATTGAAGTTTGTTCAGTTT